>NC_041217.1:1742195-1789565 GCF_002837175.3 Physeter macrocephalus
TGTGGGATCCTCCCGGACCGGGGCGCGAACCCGGTTCCCCTGCATCGGCAGGCGGACGCGCAACCACTGCGCCACCAGGGAAGCCCCTAAAATCTGACTTTTAAAATAATAAGCTGGATGGACAATGATGTTAATGTTATTTATATGCAAAGAGCTCTTACAAATCAGAAGACCTCCAGTGCCTCAGTGGAAATATTTATAAAGGGCCTGAACAGATAGTTCACAAAAGAAGAAATTTCAATGTCCAACACAGGTATAAAAAAACTAGACCTTATTCTTTTTAAAAAAAAAATATTTCATATTTAACCACATATATACCTTTTCCATTGTTCTTTTGTTAATTGTATTTATTTATTTAGGCTGTGCCAGTTCTTAGTTGTGGCATGAGGGATCTTCGCTGCAGCATGAGGGATCTTTGGTTGTGGCACGCGGGATCTTTTTTTTAGTTGTGGCATGCAGACTCTTAGTTGCGGCATGCAGACTCTTAGTAGTGGCATGTGGGTATCTTTAGTGGTGGCATGTGGGATCTAGTTTCCCGACCAGAGACCGAACCTGGGCCCCCTGCATTGGAGGCGTGGAGTCTTACTCACTGGACCACCAGGGAAGTCCCCGGACCTCATTCTGAATCAAAGAAATTGGAATTAAAGACAACAAACCTCATCAAATTTTCATTAACTGTTTAATGCTGCTGCGGAGGAGTAAGATAGTAACAAGAGTCATCGCTTATTGGGTACTTGCCTACAGGCAGGCACTGAACGAAGCCCGAAAGCTTAAGGAACCTGTACGTGATGACTTTGAAGCCAAACCGGAACTTGCCGACTAGAAACCCCAGACCATGGATCCGTGGGGCAGAGAATAGGAACATTAAGACTCCTGAAAAATATTGTCAAGTTGCTTTCCAGGAGTTTGCATCAAAGCAAACTCTCTCGCCAACTTGTCAGATCCTACCTTCTAGGAATTTACCTCCCGTGGAAGAAAAGCATCAGAATGCAAACAAAAATAAATACAGAAGCATGCAAAAGTGGAACGTGTAAGTTACAGAAATAGTGAAATAAACGATATTATATCCTATTTTGCTGTCCCTAAACATGCCTATTTTGAGGAATTTTTAACGACCTAGCAAAATGCTCATGATTTAGTATTTTAAGCCAATAAAACACTCCATCCAGATAACCATTTGGAGAAGCCCACAGTTGATAAGCCCCCAATCCCAGGTACAGAGCTTCCAGACAACTTTTTTTGTGTTCTACTCTTAAATATATATAAGAGAAAACTTAAAAAAAAAAGACAACTGCAAATTGTATAATTAATATCACCGGTATCCATGAAATGAGAATAAGATACTGTTAAAAAAAATTCAGAGAACAAAATGGAGTTTTTGAAAATTAAAATAATATGGCATGGCAAATTAAAAACTCAATAAAAAGGACTTTCCTGGTGGCGCAGTGGCCCGTGCACCACAACGAAGAGTAGCCACCGCTCGCCACAACTAGAGAAAGCGCGTGCGCAGCAACGAAGACCCAACGCAGCCAAAAATAAATAAATCTTTTTTTTTTTTTAAAAAAAAACCTCAATAAAAGGTAAGAAGATGAAGTTGAGAAAATACCCCAGAAAGCAGAATAAAAAGATAAAAAGATGGAATGTTGGAAGAAAAATGAAAATTAATGATTCTATCCAAGATATCCAACATTTAAATATTAGAGTGTTTAAAGTGGGGTGGGGGAGAGAGAAATTAGGGGAAAGAGAGGAAATGATCAAAGAAATAATTTAAGATAATTTCCCAGACATGAAAGATAAGAGTTTTCAGACTGAAAGGGCCTCCAAGTGCCAGCTCAGTGAGTGAGACTTCACCCACACCAAGAACATCATCACTACCTGAAACTAAACAACTAATAATTTAAGATAATTTCCCAGACATGAAAGATAAGAGTTTTCAGACTGAAAGGGCCTCCAAGTGCCAGCTCAGTGAGTGAGACTTCTCCCACACCAAGAACATCATCACTACCTATACAACTATACCTCAATAAAAATAAATAAAATAAAGTTTAGGGACTTCCCTGGTGGTCCAGTGGTTGGGACTTCGTCTTCCAATGCAGGGGGTGCGGGTTTGATCCCTGGTCGGGGAGCTAGGATCCCACATGCCTTGAAGCCAAAAAACAAAACAAAACAAAATGATACAAAACCAAAACATGAAACAGAAGCCATATTGTAACAAATTCAATAAAGACTTAAAAAATGGTCCACATCAAAAAAATCTTAAAAAGTAAAAAAATTAAGTTTAGAAAAATAAATAAATAGAAAGAATATCAGCCAACACTGGGAATAATGAGGAACAAGCTTTCAGACAGAACAAAGTAGTTTTCACAAAAAGGCTCAGGAATAAGAATGGCATTCAGCTCTTAACAGCAGCCCTAGAAACTGGAAGATAACTGATAAAGGCCTTCAAACTTCTGAGGGAAAATCATTTCCAAACTAGAATTCAGAACTATCCACTGACCATGAGGGAAAAACAGACATTTTCAGATGTGTGTGGTAACAGCTTTGCTTCCCGTTCACCCTTTCTCAAGAAGCTACTGAAGGATGTGCTCCACCAAAAAAAAGGAGTAAACCCAGAGAGAGGAAAGCAAGGGTCACTGAGTAGAGTGGGGCTAAGGAGAGCCAGGTCCACATTTTCCACTGTGGAATGAAAACTGGAAACTAGGAAGTAGTAATATAAACATATTATTTAGACATACTAAGTATGAAAATAATCAGCTAAAAGAGTGAAATTTGGTTGCCCCTGGGGAATGGAAAACTGGAGGTGGAGGTCAATGTTTTTTATTACAGGTCTTGGAGAACCATTTGACTGTATAAACGCTGTGCATGTATAACTTTGAAAAGAGTAAAACCTCAATTTAAAAATTCATGTGGGGGCTTCCCTGGTGGCGCAGTGGTTAAGAATCCACCTGCCAATGCAGGGGACACGGGTTCGAGCCCTGGTCCGGGAAGATCCCACATGCTGCAGAGCAACGAAGCCTGTGTGCCACAATGTGCCACAACTCCTGAAGCCCGTGCACCTAGAGCCCATGCTCCGCAACAGGAGAAGCCACCGCAATGAGAAGCCCGCGCACCTCAACGAAGAGTAGCCCCCGCTCGCCGCAACTAGAGAAAGCCTGCGCTCAGGAACAAAGACTCAGCGCAGCCAAAAATAAATAAATAAATTTATTAAAAAAAAATTCACGTAGATAATATCATTACTTGCTGAAGGGAGCCATGCTAATACGATTTGAATATATTGCCTTCTGATGATCTAACTTCATACAGAAATAGCACTTAGAGAATCTAGGAATAGTTGACAGATATCCTAGGCCTCGTCTCACAACTATCAGTTGTCCCAGAGGCCTTTGGCAAGTGTTGGGCTGCAGTCAATGGATGCTTGAAACCCCATCAAGTGCCTGAAGGGCCGGTATTCTGTGCTGTCAGTGGAAGGGCTGCCAAGGGGCTCAGAAGCCAAACGCATAAGGCTGAGCTGTCTTTCTCTGGCCACACCAAGCTCTGCGTCCTCTTGTGGGCTGTGTGTCAACACGCTTGTACATGGGTGTGAGAGGCGGGGTACATGCAGGTGTGCTTCTGGATATTTTCAGAGCTCTCTAGAAGCCCAGAATCTTGCTGCAGTGGCACAGAAGCCATTAATTCGGCCTGAAGAACTCTGGCCTGAAGAGGCAACCGAATAGAGCTCTCAAGATGTCACACAGAGGCGTCCTGAGAATCTGAGTGTCACTGTCTAACAAAATGATTTCACAGCTGCTTTCACGTTAAAGTCATTCTACTGGATGCAACACTCTCACGGTCAATATATTTGATGCCAACTTGCTGCTTCCTATTCTCCTGTCAATGGGATCAGCTGCTTTTGAGGTCAGCTCCCACGTGAGAGAGAGCTCTCCAGGCCATTGGCTGAGTGGTCGGAGCTTCCTCAACTCATAGAATAACTGTTATTTAATTTAACTAGAGAGTAGAAGAATGAGGAACCTACAATGAAGCATTATTTTATACTCTTTAGGAGTGAAGGTGCTTGGCCCTGATTTCAGCAGTAATATTATACGAACCAATTTTGAAAAAAGAATGACTACTAGTCCAGGATTTGGGGACAATTGAGTTACTGTTTACAGAGCCAAGAACCGGAAGTCTGGTCATGCCACAGAGATCCACGCCATCCTCAGCTACTCACGGTGAAATAAAACAGAATGTCAGCTGTCGTGGACTCACTGCTCTTGAAAGCTGCTTAATCTTCTCACGAGATTTTAAGTTGAGTCCAAAAATTTGTTAACTAAAAAATTCAAGATATTTGGCAGAAATAGTAGATTTAGTCAGCTTCACCTTTTAAAGATGGGTTAGATGAGGTTTTGAATCCAGCTTAGGGATTTGTGATTATACACTATCTCCTGTAAGAAATTCACCCATTAATTTTTGGTCTACCATGCAAAGTAGGCGAAGATGAAAACTGTAAGTGTAAAAGAAAGAGAAGCAAATGTGAATAAGCCATTTTATTTGTTAAGTGGAAGAATGCTACAGCAGAAAAATGCCAACTAGGAGCCACGAAATCTAGGTTCTGTCTTCACTCTGCTACTTTGTTTTGTAACATTGGGAAAATGACTTATTTTTTAATTTTTAGAATGGGAAGTAGTGAGGCCAAAATAAGATCATGCTTCATAAAAGTAATTTACAAAGTATAAGGTACTATGCAAATGTTTACAAGGAATAAATTAAATATCAGGAACTGGAAAAGGGAACTTGCATGGGCTAGCCTCGGGAGTTCTGGCTCTTATAAATACAATGACCAGTGTCAGATTTAAGGGGGAATTTCCAAACATTTTGGACTTGTGCCATCTTACTGTTGATTTTAAAAATTTCATACTTATTCCTCCTTTCAAAAAGTTTTTTTTGGGGGGACATACATATAATAACACCACCGAATTTTACACCAACTGGTATATGTGTAATAGAGGAGCCCTTGAATTTGATGTGATGGTCTGGAGACTAGAAATCTGAAAGTTGAATATTTGGGCAATTGAAGCATTCAGGAACACATGCTCACGGTATGAGCTCAACAGTATTTGTTCAGGGAATGTAGGTCCTGATGAAGTTCTACCTGAAGGGTACGTCAGGCCAGTTTAGCACCTTTGACCTGAGAAACTACTGAACTATGTACTCTAAGTTCAAATGGTACGTGTTCCAAGAACCATAGTTGGCTTTTGGAAGAAGATACAACTCGATTCAACATGCCAATATTTTTAGGTTTTCTTTGTTTTTAGAATTTTTCAACAGACCATGGTAATCACTCAGTGAATTTGTTTGCCTGGAACAATTTACCCAAATTCCACAGAAGAGGCTACTGCAGCCTTTTCTGGGTTTGTAGCAACAACTTGTCTCCCCCATGTTCTGTTTCCAGATGGCAAAATAGCACGATGCCCCTGTTGTCCTTAGACTGTCCATGCCATGTCGTTATCTTCCAGACACAACAGGAAGTGTGGAGGTCGTCATTAGCTCTGATCTTCTGGGATGTTCTAGGAAACTTAACAGGTTGTCAGTTTCTGCTAAAATGTTAAGCTGCTTTTGCAAAACTCTCCTGCAAATGTGTAGTGACATCTTTTTAAATGCAAGCGGAAGTCTACATTTATGACAGATATAGATCACAAATAATTACTGGAGCAGCAACTCTGGATACTTTAGATTTATTAGGTTTTTATGTCCATGGGGTCCTTTTTTTTTTTTTTTTTTTTCCGGCACGCGGGCCCCTCACCGCTGCGGCCTCTCCCGTTGCGGAGCACAGGCCCCGGACGCGCAGGCTCAGCGGCCATGGCTCACGGGCCCAGCCGCTCCGCGGCACGTGGGATCTTCCCGGACCGGGGCACGAACCCATGTCCCCTGCATCGGCAGGCGGACTCCCCACCACTGCGCCACCAGGGAAGCCCGTGGGGTCCTTTTTTATATTATTTGGATTGGCAGTTCTGACTACAAAAGAAACACAAACCCACTGGAGAAATAAGAGAAAGAAAAAAATGCATGGAAAGGACATTTCCTTAAATTTTACCACGTAGTAGCAACATTTAGGTATATTTTTGTCCACTTTTTTCTACGCATATTATTGTATCATTGTGATTATATTGTGATACAAATTTGTATGCAGATTTTTGGCATTTAACAGCCTAGAATATTTATTGCCCCATACTATTAAAAAATCTTTTATAAAAGGGAATTCCCGGGCAGTCCAGTGGTTAGGACTCGGCACTTTCACTGACGAGGGCCCAGTTTCAATCCCTGGTGGAGGAACTAAGATCCGGCAAAGCCTTGTGGCCAAAAAAAAAAAAAAAAAAAAAAACGGAAAAGAAATCTTTAAAAATCTATTTTTAGAAAATATATTTCTGATAATAAGAGAAGTAGAAAATTTGAAAAATATATAGTAGTATATGGAAAATAAAATTACCCATAATCCTACAGCTCAAAGTAATCATCATTAATACTTTGCCATATTTCCTTCTTTTCTCTTTAAATGCATTTTCTTTTCCATAGCTGAGATAATACATTTTTTATCCTGTTTTTCTTCACTCATGTATCTTAAATAGTTTCCCACATTATTAAAAACTTTTCATAAAAATTATTTTTAATGTCTTAAAATGTTCTATCATATCAATATACTTGCTTGTCATATCAGTATGCCATATATTATCAATATATTTCCTTAAACATTCATCTCTTTAGTCAAGGCTTTTTCTAACACGTTAAATCTTTCCTTGAGTAATCCAGGAGTCTTGAGTTTTATGTTAATTTTCCATAAAGAATCAAATAGCTTGAGAAATTCACATCAAAGCTACGAAAGAGGAAACGGGTCATTACAAATACGAAGTCAAGAGGTAGAGTCATTCTTAACCACAGGTGCTGCGCTGGGCTTTAAATATTTGCTGAACGTACATTTGTTTCTAATCTTTTCCGAAGAGGGTTTGAGGTGGTTTATAGAAACACTCAGAAATTAGGACAAAGTACAGAGGTGCTAACGGCAGGCCACACATTTGATCCTGAGCATCCAGCGGCCAAAGCAAGTTAATCTTAAGAGTCACAGTTTCCTTACAATGAAAACCAAGTTCAGCTCAGAAGGGCAGCTTTACCTGGTATCGAGACCTAAGAGAATTCTTTATAAAAGAGTGCAAGCTGTGGGCATGGTGTTAATGGGGGCTGTACATGAGTCTAGGAGCCAGGGGGTCTGAATTCCAGTTTTGGCTTGGCCACTAACCAGCAGTGCAAGCTGGGTAAGCCACTAAGTCACTCTTACAGCCTTTATTTCTGTCATTTAGTAGTCATTTTAAGTACCCCACTATGTTCCACTAAGATTATAAAAGCAAATAAGAAGTTTGCGTCTGAAGGAGCACAGATCCTGATGGTTTGAAAACTCGGCAGAAAGGTTATAATAAAGTTAGAAACAAATCTGTGAATGTTCCATTTGACACCGGTGACTTTTAGGTTAATCCAGACACCAAACGGCACCTCCTGTAAATTTCCATTATGTTTGTCAAAAATCAATGTCTTGAATTAGGAAATATTAAAATTTTAATAGGATTGAATTGACTGAAGTATCAGTGAAGCAACCATAACTGGGGGATGGTAACTGTATTACATAGAAAATAGAATATGCACAGAATAGAAAGGTCTGTGGTATTCTCACTCACTTTTGTAATTATAATGTGGGTTGTTTTGCGAAATCTGATCCAGCAGAGAGTTGTTTTTTTAAATTGTATACTTTGTTGGAAAACCAACCCTCTCTTTTTTTTTTTCCCCTACATCCACTCGTGTACTTTTCCAGCAAAACAGTCTGGCTAAGCCCCTTTCAGTCTCCACCCAATCACCCTACTGTCCACATTATTATCACAAATCCCCCTTTGCTGTTCCACCTTCAAGTTTAAAATATTCACGGTTTCTTTGACACTGATGTTTCTTTGGTTTCTTGTATGTAGTCAATCAAACTTCACAACTTTATTTTCTGAAGAACACGTTCAGATTTTTCATTCACCTCTGTTCTCACTCCTTGCCTTCATTCTGGTAAACTCTCACTTGGGATTTTCCAGTATCTTCCTCATGTGGTTCTCTGCTTCCTTTCCCCCTCTCCCCCTTCTAAGTATTCTTATGTACCGTTACATTATTAGCCTCTACGGTGATTTACTTCTTAGAATTCCTTTAATAACTCTGCCATTTTCCAGAGTAAATAACTACTTTGGACTTAACAGAAAACTACAAAGATTCTAATCAGGATTTTCCATCCAAGCAGGTTTTTTCACATAATCTTTGTCTCTCGGGCAGGAGATGTCCCATTGGTCACTATGATATTCTCTCCTCCTTTAAGACTCAGAATCCCAATTCACCAGGGATCCTTTAATATTTAACTTTGCATTCTCTTAATTCCATAATCCACATGTATTAGCCTTTCTGCATTTTTTAAAAATGCCTGATAGACTTATTTAGGATTCAAATCAACATTTCGAAGCAGACTTAACTCATTGGAAACATTATTAAAGCAGAACACCAAAATGGTCAGATTCAAAGCAATATTATTTCTTCTGTTCATTGATAGGAGTTCATTATTTTGCATTTATTAATTTTTTCAGTTTATGTGTGTCTGTATTTCTTATATACAGACTTATTTGTTTTGCTCTCCCACTAGGTTGTGAGTCCTGGGGACAGTGACCACGTCTGCAGTAAACACTTTCTGGGGGAGCTGACATTCCTGTCTTATCCCTCCCCCATGGCTCTATCCCAGTAGTCCGAATGGAAGAGACCACATTCTCTTATGAGCTTGTTTTTCTGGACAGAGGATTGGTTAAGGGGTAAGACTGTAAACCAGTGTGAACCAATCACAACAGTCTACCCCTCAGACCACCGTGATTGGTCCACTGAGGGACTTGTGACCCAAATGGAGCAGAATCCTGTCTCAGGACTTCAGAGAGAAAAGCCATTTTGCTGCTGTCTATAGAGCCACAAGAATGAGAGCCTGGACCTATGGGGCACAACATCTCCCACCAGAGAAGGATCTGGGACGGTGGTCGAGAAACAGGCAGAGAAGGCTTTACATCCCTCTTTTTGCCATTCTGAGATTTAATTATTCAACTATTTATTCCATTCTGATAGCTACCCCAGTATCCTTTCAATAAATCTCCTCTCATTTTATGTGTTTCATCTGGTTTGAGTTGGGTTTCTGTCATTTGCAACCAAAAGGGTACTGACTCATATAATATTTAAACTATATTTTGAAGTCCTTGTAGCATAGAGCTGTAAAATGCTAACCCTCGTATAATGCAAGCCTTAGAGCATATCTGGCCAATCATCTTAACTTCAAAAAAGCTTTAGAAGAAAATTTTTGTTGCCAAAATTCTTTACATTCTGTTCTGAAATTCTTCCTAATTTGTTTACTCCCTACAGCCTTTTGGTTACACCACCTGAAAATCGTTGCAAGACAGAATTCATTCGGTCTTCAAATAAGGCAAACTCCAACCTCCCTAAAGTTAAACAGACTCTTATATTTGCTGATTATCCCTTAAAACACGAACTACTGTGTATAAAATAAGGTACAAGGATGTATTTTACAGCACAGGGAATATACCAATATTTTACAATAACTATAAATGAAGTATATCTATATAATTTTGAATCACTATGTTGTACACCTAAAACTAATATATTGTAAATCAACTATACCTAAAAAAACCCAGTGATTTGTTTGTTGTACATAACAAACAGGTACACAATGCTTATTTTGAGCCAGGTGTGTGCTAAAAATTTAGCTCATTTGATTCTCCCAACAAATCTCCAAGGTAGGTCCTATTATTATTGCCATATATAATGAGGTAATTGAAGCACAGAGAGATGGAGTAATTTGCTCTAGGTCACAGAGCTAGTGCATGGTGGAGCTGGAATGAATTCTTAAAGTTTATTATGCATCAGAACAAATGGGATGTGTGTTAACCATGCAGATTCCTGAGACCTACTTATTCAGAACCAGAGCAAGAAAAGGTGAGACTACTCTTTAGATTTTTTTACATTGACCAAAAAATTCTGATCTCTCCTCTGCAAGCTTTAGTGATCTCAAATTTGGTGGAGAATACATTTCATCTTCTTTGATTTTTGTAATGGAATGAGATTCTGCCACATGTGGATCTGATATTTCAATTATACTGAACTTGATTCAATAAATAGGACCAAATATATGCCCTTCAGGCATGCACTAGACACCTTAGTCTTGTGCCCCTCCAGCTCATTGCAAAGGAATAGTGGAAAGAGATACTTGAGACAGACTTGAGCAAAGGACAGGCTTACTATTCCACACTTTAGCTTTTCTTACTCTATCATGCAAGCAAAATACATTCACCACAAACCCACAAGCTTGGACTTTGTTAGTTTGCTTCTCTGTGGAAATACTTTCAACCTCTCTCTTGGTTAACGAGGTGCCATTCAGTCTGTATATTGTGCCACCCCCATCCCCATGCTTCTAAAGCCACTGTTTCTGAGGTCACCAGCAGCCACCTGGAGAGGACACATGTAGAGGTTAAGAGGTGTTCTCCAAGAGCCGGTCCAGCTCAGTTCAAAGCCTGCTTCTGCCACTGGGACTTTGCTGAGCCCCCCACCCCTGTGCTACTCAGTGTTCTTATCCGTAAAATGGGGATAATTATGGTACCCGCATCATAGGGTAACTGTGAGGAATGAGAGGGTAATGCTTGTCAGGTGATGAGAACAGCACACATAGTCCGCATCCAATAAATACTCTTCACCAGAGTATGAGTTCCATCAAGGGCAAGTTCAATGTTTTGCTCATGACTATGTCCTCAGTGCCTGACATACAGTAGGGACACAAATGTTAAGTGGAATGAGTAATAACTCCCAAGTCCAGGGGCGTTTTGGGGCCTCTTATTTGATCTTACTGGGACAATTGATCAAGCACTCAACAGCAATTACCTCATGCCAGGATCTGTTGTAAGCATTTTACAAACACTCTTAACCCATTTAATTCCTGTAACAATCTGATGAGATAGGTACAAGGATTGTGTGCCTTTTACACAAGATGAAAGTGAGGGACAGAGATGTTTAGTACTTTGCCCGACCTCACACAGCTAGTAAGTGGCAGGGCTAGGACTGGAACCCTTTAACCTATGTTTGCTGTTAATCGTTTCTTCCTTCCTGAAACTCGCTTCCCTTCGCTTCCATGAAAACGCCCTCTTTTAACCTGACTCCTCCTTCATTGGTTCTTTTCTTTTACTTTTTTAAAAAAATTTTTATTGAAGTATAGTTGATTTACAATGTTGTGTTTAATTTCTGCTGTACAGCAAAGTGACTCAGTTATGCATATATGCATGTTCTTTTCCATTGTGGTTTATCGCAGGATATTGAATACAGTTCCCTGTGCCAAACAGCAGGACCTTGTTGTTTATCATTGGTTCTTTTCTTTCTGCTCATCTCTAGAGCAGAGATGACATTTCCCAGAACCTTGTCCAAAGCCATCACCTCTATTTACATGCTAACGTATTTACCTAGTTGATGGTTTCAGTTTCCACCTGTACTCTGATGACCCCTGAATCCATATCTCTATCCCAGGTACCCTTCCTAAGGCTCAAACTTCTGTGTCCAATCACTCACCAGACCACACTCGCATGCAACATATATAAAATAATAAATTTGGGCTTTCCTGGTGGCGCAGAGGTTCAGAATCTGCCTGCCAATGCTAGAGGATACGGGTTTGAGCCCTGGTCCGGGAAGATCCCACATGCCACGGAGCAACTAAGCCCGTGCGCCACAACTACTGAAGCCCACGTGCCACAGCTACTGAAGCCTGCGCGCCTAGAGCCCGTGCTCCTCAACAAGAGAAGCCACCGCGATGAGAAGCCCGCGCACCGCAACGAAGAGTAGCCCCGGCTCGCCGCAACTAGAGAAAGCGCGTGCGCAGCGACGAAGACCCAACACAGCCAAAAATAAATAAATAAAATAAAATAATAAATGTATTATTTTCCCCAACAAACATGCATTTTTTTCCATTTAATTCTCTATCTTAGGAAATGGTAACCCCCCGCCCCATCCCCAAAGCCAGAAATCCAAGAATCGCCCCTGTACCCTCCATGTGCAGTCAGCGTCCATGTCCGTTTGATGGTACCTCCTAAGCATCTCTGAATCCTCATAACTATTTCCTTTGTCTTGGTTCTCTTACCCTGGTTTCTCTTACCTCCTAACTGGTTGCCCTGCCTGTACCCTGTGCTGCTTCAACCCATCTCCCTTATCGCTGCTAGCGTTCCTTGAAAACAAAACAAAACAGAAAACTCATGACATCACTTTCCTGATTCACAATCTTTAAGGATCCCCCTTTCCTAGCGAAGTGAGAGGGTTGGCTGAATTCCTTCTCATGACTTACATGACTTAGAGCTGGTCCTGTCCGCTCTCTGGTTTCATCAGTTTCCCCTCTCACTTGAAAACCGCTTGGTCTAGCACCTGTGAACTGAGGCAAGTCCCCTGGAGAGCTCTCTGCTCTTGCCAAGCTGGGCTTTTCCTTCTCTCACCCAGACTCTCTCTTCCAGCCATCTCCCTGATCACCCTTCCTACTCCTTCAAGAACCAGATCTTGAGAACAGCATCAAATCAAATGCGTAACACAAAAGAGGCCATTGCTTAATAGATGCTAGCTCCCCTTCCACGCACGATCCACCCTCGTTCCCTGGCAAAATGAAGTATTTGTTCTACTGTTTAAACAGCCTATGTTTCTTTTAGTCCATTAATCACAATGAATATACTTTTACTTTAAAAATATCAACCCATTTTCACATAAATTCACTTGAAATAAACCCACTTACATGTTGTTGGTTCAAATTTACTGGCATCTTTATATTAAAATAATAGGAATTAAAAAAAAAAACCCCTCACAGTCTTAACCTCAAATCAATATTTTATTTGTTCATCTTATATTTAGATCCTTATCCAGGTGCAGATTCTGTTTGCTATATTTGTGGCAATATGCTCTGCAGAATTTTACATTTCACCTCTTCTGTTGACAAAGTCATGCCTGTTTTTCTAGTTGGTTTCTGTCCCCGCTGTTTCTGACTTACGTCTTCTCCCTCCCATCCTTCCCCGTAGGAAACCAGTGACAAAGGTTTGGTGTGAATATTTCCACCCTTTTCTCCTGTTTAATCAGTTATATTTGGGGAGGAGGAAGGGAAGGTTTTGCCGTCCTTTTGGCAAAAATGAGAATATATATAATGCACAGGTCTTTTCCTCTTCCTTTTCTCATGTAACAATGCATGGGACTCTCTCCAGGCTGATAAACATAGCTCTAACTCACTCCTTCAGCTGCTTAATATCCTAGGGGCTGAAGATACCGCAATTTATTCAGCTATTCCTGGCTTGAAGGGCCTGCAGTTGTTTCCAGGTCTTTGCCACCTTACCCAGTGCTGCCAGGAGCAGCCTGGAGCATACATGCTCCAGCATCAATGTCCATTGATGCTTTGTTTCTATGGGATTCTGCCCCCCAAACGGGAATTGTTTATAGCAGGTAGGTTGCAGCGTGATTTATAAATAAATAAAAGCACACAGCTTAGGGCCATACACTCAAAGAAGTTCAGTAGATGCTGATAATGATAAGGATGTTTGACTATGCGGTTACCTAGCAGCCTTTTGATGGGAAAAGATATGTTTCCCGGCAACTAGCAAGTATACATCATTGAATGAGAATTTGGTAGGAAAGCACAAAAGACAGAGCCTGGCACATAGCAACTGAGAATCTCTGTTGTGAAGCCGATTTCCTGCCGCCCTCGCCAGGCCCTCTTAGACTGGCAAAGGAGCAGGGTTATTACTGGATACCGAGTCCCTGACCTTGAGCTAATCAAACTGCAGAATGCTTTCGACAAACCTCAGCTTTCAAAGATCTTACCAATTGCATTATCTGGAAGCTGGTGACTCAAGTGATGAAAGGGTCTATTGAAGGCAGTGTGTGTGAAAAAGCATCGTGTGAGGAGTGAGAACGTAAGTCCTTGGCTCTGCCAACCTGTCAGCATCGTGGCACTTTGAGCAAGCCTCCAAATCCCCATATCTAAAATAAAGCTAATAATACGCATGTCGCCTACTTGGCAGTATTGTAGTGAGGAACAAACGGAATTATGTAAATGAAAGTGCTTTGAGGGGGCTATACATATATTAGCATTGTTAATCTTATTCAGATTCCTGAGTAGGTAATGTACTGTGTATGGTGGCATCTTTCCTGTTCTTTGTATTGCCAGGAAAGAACATATTAGCACTTAAAAGAAGATTATTTTGTTGCAGTCATGAAGTGCCCTATGAAAGCTCAGGCCAATCAATGTAAAAATAACAGACTAGATGTTGGCCCTTGAATCCGTCGGCAGATACTGTTCCATGGACTTCTGTAACAATGAAAGTATTTACAAAGCTGCCTCAGTTTTGAATGTTTCATAGATAAATGAGAATAAAGAAATAGAGGAAGATTCCCGCCCCCTTCCCTTAAGTTTCTATTTTTAACTCCTGTACAGCGTTAAATGTAACACCCTGGTGTTCTTTCCCTAGTCCTGGCTCTTGCCCATGAAACACACACATGCTACAGGAATCCAGCCACCCTTGGGAGATTCCTGCCCAATTAGTGTTATTTTTACCGGGACTGAAATATTGAGAAATTGGTACCTCTATAGATAAATACTCCAATTATATGACGGACGGGTATGTCTATGGATGGAATCGCAGAAACTTCCTAACAGACGTGAGGGGTCATTCATTTCAGAGATGTGGCATACTTCAATATTCACTCTTTGGTAGGACAGAATGTTGGTATAAGGCGTTCCAGAAACCTCAGTGCCAGCTGAAGTTTGGCAGTTGGTTCCTTCCAACTGTTCTTAAAGGTATTCTCTGCAGGGATTAAAAAGTGGCTCATAGTTATGGCTTAAGATTTTTATGTTTCGCTGTTTCTGATTTGATTTTTCTCGTTGGGAAATAGAGGAAATGGGATGTGTATCCAGTAGTGAAGGGTTTATGAAGTTCTGCAGAGTTAGGTCTAAACGATCACAACTGTCAACAGCTGGTAACGTCAGTGGGGAAAAAGGCATCATGTGTGAAGCATGCAATTAAATTAGTTAATTATCATTCCTCATGTTTGACCTTTCAACTGGTTGTGGTGGTATCAGGTGGATAGCCCAGGAGAAAGAAAGGCAGACGTTCCTCGGAGTTTGACTCTTTCGGGGTCTTGGGAAGTCATCATTTGGGGGTTTGCTCAATCATGCTCTTCAGTGCCTCTGTTGAAGAAAAAGGAGAAAGAAAAAACGTTTGAGACTGAAGCTGCCTTTTTAAAAAATCCCTTTTCAGTCTAAACCCTTTTTTTAACAGGGAGATTTTTGTTGTTGATCATTTACATTACCTTAAGGATTAAGTGTGTTAAAATTTAAAATGTGTAACAAGAACACGGAAGTGCAGTAAATACAAATATTCTCCTCACTGAACCAAGACATAGGGAAAAATGTGATTTTTTTTTTTTTTTTACTCTTTTGGAGAAAATTGAATTTACAGGACAGATAAATTATGAGTGATTATACACATTATAGAACGGCTCTGATTTTTCAAAGCATCATATAGATTCATGCAAACAGCTGAATTTTTAACGTACAGAAATCACAGTGCATATTGTTCAATATTCAGGAAACCGTATTTATCAAGAACTCATCTATTACTGTAAACAATATTGAGTTTAGGAAAAGTGTACTGATTTCTGCAACTTTCTTGTGAAATGCATCAAAAAGTAAGATGGGTTGATGGGTGATAGAGGAATGGACAGATTGATAAATAGGCAATAAGCAAATATAATAAAGTGTTAATGTTAAATTCTAAAACAAACACACCTCATCTATTGCACAAAGCAAAATACTCCTATCTCACAATTAGAATTAAAGTTTGAATGACTTAATTTTATATGTATATAACACAATATGAAATAAGAATTAGCAATTACTAAGGGAAGGAGGACTGTCAATTATCTTCTAGTCTTTTTCATAAATCAGAGAAAGAAGTATATATTTTTTTCTTGAATGATCTAGAATATGGGCCAACAGCCTAGAAAATGAGTATTATCTAAGCAGCTTGAATTCACTCTGCACTCTGTAGATCCTGACAAAGGCAACCTGAAAGATGGGTTTGCATGTCGATACTGAGCTTTGGAAAATCATATATACACAGTGAAAAACTCTGTCATTAAATTTTTTAAAGTTTATGACCCACATGGAAATTTTTGATTGTTCAAAACTATGTCTTTCTTACTAATACAAATACATGTACTACAATAGTTTTAGTTTCTGAAATTATATAGATAGGAGTACTGAAAACTAATAAGATTAATTGTAAAAAACGTACCATACTATTGTAAAATGTTGATAATAGGGGAAGCTGGGTGCAGATATATGCAAACCCTCAGCACTATCTTCTCAATTTTTCTGTAAATCTAAAGTTGTTCTTAAAAAATAAAGTCTGTTAAAAAAGAAACTAACAAGAACAAAACTCATTTCTGTTTTATTCAGTTTCCTTGTTCTAGGATGTTTTCCATAATCTGTAATGTGTAAGTATTCAGAGGTAAAACAAATATTTAAATTTTCCTGTAATATTTTCCTTTTGAAAATGCCATATTACTTAACTATTTGAATCATGTCCAGATTTTAGTCCAGACCCCTATTTAATATGTGGCTTATTAGTACCTAACAAGACTAGTACAATATAGATTTTTCTTTCCTCTGTAAGACAAAAACACACGGGAAATTTCTTGTTCCCTATTATCTCTACGAAGTTTAAATCATAACAGTTTTCTTTATTTTAAAAATTTAAGATTTTAGATGTAAGAGAGATGTTTAATTTATATTTTACAATTAAGTATTTCCTAATGCTAAGAACTAGTAAATAGCAGATATTTGGAAATTTATTATACATAGCAAACAATAAAAATGCGTGCAGTTTCACAACAGCTGATAATGTGAAATTTTATCTTAACTTGAACTGGCATTTTAAATATTATTTAAAAACTATTCACACTTATTACCCTTTAAGGTTTATCCTTTTAGCTCTTTTATACTTTAATATTAAAATTTTTTTTCTACCCTATTGAAGACTGTAACAAATTTTTCCTACTTGCTGTAGTCTAAAACTTTGCTTATAAATACTGATGCTTAGTGCTATTTCTCTGATTCCTTTGATGACATTTTCTGAGTTTGTTTCATTACCCAGCTATCTTTCAGAGACTGGCATATTCATTTTCCTAATTAATATTCTATGTAGCTGGGATGGTATTTTTATTTTTTTTATTTCTAAAGAAGGGAATAGCACCAAGCACTATAAGTGATGTGCTGGTATGTTATCTTATAAATGCTCAAGGTACAGCGTCTAACATTGAAAAATAGAAAAATAAATTGACCTTGATGAAGTGTGTCTTCTTTGGTCTGTTCCTAGGAAAGTTTATGTCAGGTATTGCTACTGCTGAAATGATTAGCGTTACCAGCTTTTTCCCTCCATTTTATTTCACAGGGTCTCTTCATCTTCCTGATATATGGGGCGTACAACACAGAGGTAAGTCTGCTTGGAGTATCTCAAGGCTGACAGAGTGAATGAGAGAAGTGACAGGTTTCTCATCTTGATAACTGAGGAACAAAGTTGGCTTTTCATATGAGTGTTCTGCTGCCCTTCATGCTTGGACTAGCTTATATGCATCCCAGCTTACCATTAAACACTGCCACCCTGAGCAAAGGGACAGCCTCATTTCTCATAGGCGTTGACTAATACTTTACTACTGCCTTAGGTTTTTGAGTTTTCAGTCTTTTAACACTGAAGTATACTTGACAGTATTAGAGTTTCACAGTTTAAGTGGCAGAATACTTCTATGTAGTTGCATGGAGTTAGAAAAATACTAATATTTCTTCTCTCAAAATACTGATTACATATTGCCTTTTAAGTTTTTGAGCAGGCTCAGAGAGGCCCAGAAGGATTAGTTGATAATCTTTATGATTCCAGTTGCAAAATTTCCCAGAGAAGTCATTTATTATTTAACTATGAGAAGTTATTTGGCTAGAAATATTGTGAGACAATTGACTTGTAATTTCATTATGAAAACGTACCATGGAAAGAAATTATTGTCATAGTGCTTGTACTTTTATGAAAAATAATCCTGTGCTTTACATACACTCTTGGTTAGGAGAGTTGCTGGTTTAGATTTCGCTTAACATGAAAGTGGGTGCCTTGTGTGTACGTTAGGCACTGAATAAATATTTGTTTGATTTTTGCTGCTCTTTGATTTCAAGATTTTACTTTGTAAGTTTCCTTAAGAGAACAATTAGTGATTTTGCTTGCGTTTCTCAGTATTCTGTACTGGGGAGGGCAGAGTGGATCTGAGTAGAGCTCTTAGAAGGGCCTGGCAGTCGATTTTTCATAAATAACATAGAGGGCCAGGCAGCAATAGAACAGGGCCAGCGGACTCATTAGCCAGACTGAGAAGGCCTGTGGGCATTTAAAGAACATCTGATGATGATAAGTATGCGTGTGGGCGTGTTTTACAGGGCTGCCGCACCTGGATTACACGCGGTAGGTTGGCAGTTAAGACAACCTTTTTTTTGCAACGGTACCTCTGCTGCGGTTTCAAAGCAGGCCCCTCCCACAAATGCAGAGGATAAGCGCCCATTATTAAAGTGTGTGCCAGACAAGGAGGGGTACCGGAAGCAACCTGTCCCAGTAGAGGCTGAGCACCGGAGGTTCAGGGCACACAGGCAGAACCCACAACGCCCCAAGCCTCCCCCCCTCCGGCGCTGGGTTCGGCTGCAAACACCCGGCCTGCAAGCCGCAAAGCCGAGGGGGCCGGGCCGGCCGGGCCCACCCCGCCCACCCCGCCCACCCTGCAGCCCCGCAGCATCCCCCGCCCTCAGGCCTTTCTCCGCCGCAGCGCAGCAGCCCGCCCCGGGCCCCGCCCCGGGCCCCGCCCCCCGACGCCCGGCGCGCGGCCCACCAATCGCGTCTGGCCGCCCGGGGCCTCTCCTCCCGGGGGCTCCCTCCGCCCAACCACCCGAGTGATTGACAGGCGGCCGGGCGGAAGCCGCGGCGCAGGCGCGCTGGCCGGCGCAGCGGCCCTCGGGCCGGGTCGCCGAGCTCCCGGCAGGCCCCGCGCCGCGGCTGCGCAGTGCCGCGCAGGCTTTTAATTCCATTGTGGAGAGGACGGCGTTATTTTTATTAACCGGAGGCGGCGGCGGCGGCGGCGGTGGGACCCGTAAGTGCGGGGCGCGGGCGGCGGCGGGCGGGCGGGCGTGGGCCGGGGGCGCGGGCCGGGGGGGCGGGCGGGGGCGCCGCGGCCGGCGGCCGGCCCACTCCTCCTTCCTCTCCTCAGCCAGGCCTGCTCCGGGGCATGAAAGTCGGCAGCGCGTTCCTGAGCGGCGGCGGCGGCGGCGCGGGCAGCGGCGGGCGGGCGGAGATGGAGCCCAGCTTCCCGCCGGGCATGGTGATGTTCAACCACCGGCTGCCCCCGGTCGCCAGCTTCGCGCGGCCGGCGGGCGCGGCCGCCCCTCCCCCGCAGTGCGTGCTGGCC
The DNA here is from genome assembly GCF_002837175.3 of Physeter macrocephalus. NCBI lineage: Eukaryota > Metazoa > Chordata > Mammalia > Artiodactyla > Physeteridae > Physeter > Physeter macrocephalus. Next base: position 1,761,795 of record NC_041217.1, read on the forward strand.
GCCGCCCCGGCCGCGGCCCCGGCCGCCGAGCCCCCCCCGGACGTGACTTTCAAGAAGGAGCCGGCGGCGCCCGGCGCGGCCTTCCCGGCGCAGAGGACCTCCTGGGGCTTCCTGCAGTCGTTGGTCAGCATCAAGCAGGAGAAGCCGGCAGACCCCGAGGAGCCGCCGGGCGCCCCCCATCCCCATTACGGGGGGCTGTTCGCGGGGGCCGACGAGCGGGCGCCGGGGCTGGGCGCCGGGGACGCGGCCGGCCCGGGCGTCATCCAGGACCTGAGCGTCCTGCACCCGCCGCCGCCGCCGCCCGCCCCGCACCCCCGCGACGTGCTGCTCGGCCGGACTGACGACCCCCGCGGCCCCGAGGAGGCCAAGCCGGACGCGAGCGTCAAGAAGGCCAAGAGGCCAAAGCCAGAATCTCAGGGAATCAAAGCCAAGAGGAAGCCGGGCGCATCTTCCAAGCCGTCGCTGGCTGGAGACGGAGAAGGCGCCGTCCTGTCCCCAAGCCAGAAACCTCACATCTGCGACCACTGCAGCGCCGCTTTCCGCAGCTCCTACCACCTGCGGAGGCACGTCCTCATCCACACCGGGGAGCGGCCCTTCCAGTGCAGCCAGTGCAGCATGGGCTTCATCCAGAAGTACCTGCTGCAGAGGCACGAGAAGATCCACAGCCGGGAGAAGCCCTTCGGGTGCGATCAGTGCAGCATGAAGTTCATCCAGAAGTACCATATGGAGAGACACAAGCGGACGCACAGTGGAGAAAAGCCATACAAATGTGACACTTGCCAGCAGTATTTCTCAAGGACTGATAGACTGTTGAAGCACAGGCGCACGTGCGGCGAAGCCCTGGCGAAGGGGGCGCCCAGTGCGGAGCCTGGGTCATCCAGCAACCATAGCACCGTGGGGAACCTGGCTGTGTTGTCTCAGGGAAGTACAAGTTCTTCAAGGAGAAAAGCAAAGTCGAGAAGCATAGCTGTTGAAAACAAGGAGCCCAAGACTGGGAAGGCAAATGAATCCCATATGTCAAACAGTATAAACATGCAGAGTTACTCAGTAGAGATGCCTACTGTGTCTTCCAGTGGGGGCATCATCGGCACTGGCATAGAGGAACTCCAGAAGAGGGTGCCAAAATTGATCTTTAAGAAAGGAAGCCGGAAGAGCATGGATAAAAACTACCTGAACTTTGTGTCACCTTTACCAGACATAGTTGGACAGAAGTCCTTGTCTGGGAAACCGAGTGGCTCCCTTGGCATCGTGTCAAACAGTAGCGTGGAGACCATTAGTCTTCTCCAAAGTACAAGTGGCAAACAAGGTCAGATAAGCAGTAATTATGACGATGCCATGCAGTTCTCAAAGAAAAGAAGATACCTACCCACCGCCAGCAGCAACAGTGCCTTTTCCGTGAACGTGGGACACATGGTCTCCCAGCAGTCCGTCATTCAGTCGGCGGGCGTCGGTGTTTTGGACAGTGAGGCCCCGTTGTCCCTTATTGACTCCTCGGCCCTGAATGCGGAAATTAAGTCTTGTCATGACAAGTCGGGAATTCCTGACGAGGTTTTACAAAGTATTTTGGATCAGTACTCCAACAAGTCAGAGAGCCAGAAGGAGGATCCCTTCAACATAACAGAACCACGAGTGGATCTGCACGCCTCAGGAGAACACTCAGAACTGGTTCAAGAAGAAAATTTGAGCCCGGGCACCCAGACTGCTTCAAATGACAAGGCGAGCATGTTGCAAGAATACTCCAAATACCTCCAACAGGCTTTCGAAAAATCCACGAATGCAGGTTTTACTCTGGGACACGGTTTCCAATTTGTCAGTCTGTCTTCACCTCTCCACAACCACACTTTATTTCCAGAAAAACAGATATACACTACATCTCCTTTGGAGTGTGGTTTCGGCCAGTCTGTTACCTCAGTGTTGCCATCTTCGTTGCCAAAGCCTCCTTTTGGGATGTTGTTTGGGTCTCAGCCAGGTCTTTATTTGTCTGCTTTGGATGCCACACATCAGCAGTTGACACCTTCCCAGGAGCTGGATGACCTGATAGATTCTCAGAAGAATCTAGAGACTTCATCAGCCTTCCAGTCCTCATCTCAGAAACTGACTAGCCAGAAGGAACAACAGAAAAACTTAGAGTCCTCAACGAGCTTTCAGATCCCATCTCAGGAGTTAGCTGGCCAGATGGATCCTCAGAAGGACGTAGAGCCCAGAACAACGTACCAGATTGAGAACTTTGCACAAGCGTTCGGTTCTCAGTTCAAGTCGGGCAGCAGGGTGCCAATGACCTTTATCACGAACTCTAATGGAGAAGTGGACCATAGAGCAAGGACTTCAGTGTCAGATTTCTCAGGGTATACAAACATGATGTCTGATGTTAGTGAGCCATGTAGTACCAGAGGAAAGACCCCCACCAGCCAGAGTTACAGGTAAGGTCCCAAGAGTGACCAGGCTGGAGGTCTTCTAATGTAATTTTGTTTTATTTTGAGAACACTGCCATTGGAATGTTTCTACACGATCCTATTAAGAATAATGTAATGCCCTTTCAATGCAACTTTTCATATTTAGTTTATTTTGTTAGTGTGATTTTAGCTCTGTTTGTATTATGATTTTTAATCAAAATCAATAGATTAAAATAGTTTGACATTCGAAGTGACAATGTTTAGCAATCAAATTTACATGTATAGATCGTCAGGGAATAGCCCAAAAGTTTTAAATGCAAAAAAAACAAAACAAAAAAAAAAAACAACAAAAAAACCGTACAAAAAAACAAAACAAAACAAAAAAAACACACAAAAACAAAAAAAAACAAAAAAAAAACTTTGTTGCTAGGATTAAGGTTATTCTAATTGCTTTACTCTCAGGAAAGTGTAATAACGCATGGGAATTCTGTACGTTATCACTGTAATGGAATATCCAATTTACAGATAGTATGATAATACATTTCATCACTTAAGTAAGGGATCGAAAACATTTCAAATTGCTCTATCTGGGCTGATACGATACACTTGTCATCATTTAAGTAAGGGATCGAAAACATTTCAAATTGCTGTCTCCATCTGGGCTGATCCAAAATTCTGAGATGTTGGCTACCTATATTTTGTTGCAGCTTTTAAATGTACTCTGAACTTCCAAACCACATTCATTCCAGCCTGGTAGAACAAATATTCTTGGATCTTTGATCAAAGCCTGGAATGATAGCTTTAATAATAGGAAAAACAAAAAAAAAAAGGCACCCTCTCCTTATCCCAACTGTAACAAGGCTGTGTGACTCCATCAGTAGTTGATGGGGAACAGTGTTGAAGGCCAAGTGGTTGGTTGGTTGCAGTATTAGAACCCAAGTTGGGATTACATAATTCTTTAAAATTTGGGGTGTGTGTTATTTATTATACATGGCTTAAAAACATCGTTCTCTGTCATTACATGTCACCCACACTTCTGGGGGTATTTTATGTTATTTTTGCTCTTAACCTGTCCTCTCTTAGAGTTCTGGGCCTTCCTTGTTCCCTGTTCTCCCTGTGTGGACAGTTTCAATTTTAGAATGATTCACATTCCAATAGGTAATTTGTTATGCATTTCCTATGCCTTCCGGCATCCAAACAGTAGAATAAACATCCACCCTCCCCCTTTTTAAAAACGGAACCCACACAGATGTCCATGTATAATAAAGCCCCACATGCTCAGAGCTGTGGATATTAATAAGGTGGTAATTCCAACTGGTGACAGAGCCGATGGGAGGGGTAAGAGTGGCTTATTTAGTAATGACATCAGAACCTCTTTGTGAAATCGCAGCCTGTGTAATGTACATTTTAAAAGGGTGCGTTAGTCAGTATTGTACAGGGGTCTTGTAAAGTCATCCAAACTTGCTATGAACGCTAATTTGCCATTTGAAGCCACTGGTAGACAGTGGCTCTGCTCTAAACCACTTTTTAGCAATTGTATTTTTTTCCTGATTATATTTTTAATGTACTTTGATGTTTATGCTGATGAGTTTTTTATGTACTTTTGGTGATGTTTCAGTCTTATGTACTCTTCTGACGTCAGAAAAGTACCACTGGTTGTTTGCAGTCTTATTGTGTAATCAGCCTACCACAGGCTTCCATGTATAAAGTAATTAATATTGTGCAAGTGTAAAACACTTCTGTTATGAAAGCAGTGTTTGGAAAATGAGAAATTATTTAAAATGGTTACAACATACTAGTTAATTTCCTTTCCCCACTTTCCTCCCTTAAGTCTGCTTTACCAGCTAAATGGTCACTTATTGTCATTTCAAGGACCTTAGAAAATGTGTTTAATCCTCTTAAATACACTCAGTACTAAAAAGTATGTATTTCGTATTTTGCTAAGTGCGGTAAGTTCTGTTGGGTACAGAGTACAAGCTGTAATCAAAGGATGGAGAGGACCTTTACCACTGTATCTCTTGAGCTGTATGATTTTTCTCCAGTGTTTTGTTTTATACAGGTTTTGAATTTCTTTAACTTTTATTGTGTGTACTGAATACTGCATATGTACTATTCTGATTGTTTGCTCTAGTTTACTACCAATAAAAGACCTGTTAATCACAAAATTGAAGAAAGGAGATATCACTTAATATCCAGTCACATTTTTCAGATTTTTCTGTTAACTACATTTCATAAAATATTCATGTCAGTGGTATAACCTGCAGTTTAGGGACTGGAGTGTGTGTGTGTGTGTGCATGTGCGTGTGCATGTGTGTTTCAAGTATTTCATGTTTCTAGGTTTATTATATTTGAAAATTGGTTGAATATTTTCTTCAGTTTGAGGCATACTATCTGGAAGAATAGGAATTTAATAGTATGGAAATTAGAACGTGTTTTATTGAAATGGGCTTAGCCATCCTAACTATTATTCCAGAGAGATTATTTATTGAGGTTTCATTTTAAATCAGATTCCAGTTTCTTTTGGTTCTAGGTGCATTCTTTTTGACTCCAAAAGGTTGTAATAAAATAGCAGTATGACAAATGAAAGTGGTCCCGAGCATTCTTAGTAGGGGAAAAAAAAGTATTGCTTAATCTAAGTTTAACAGTGTTTCAAAAGGATGTAGGTATAGCTATTAGAAGAAGAGAGCCAAGATATGGAATACTGAAGGTGCAGACAAGGTGTTTGAAACTTAGTAAATATGTTAAGTTTTAAAGATAAAGGGGAAAAATTGTAGGTCTGTGTAAAATCTATGAGAAAATTGTGCTTTGAAATGTAGTGGCTACAAACGTTGAAAAATCAATAAAAATATCAAAGGGTAGAATAGGTCGAGGCTTTGCCTTTTTCGTATATGATACTATGTACAGAAGTGATAAATTATTTGTATTCGGCATAAACATGGATTTCTCTGTAGAGAAGTATCTACTCGTGGTCCCATGTGATGAGGAAAAGTATATTTGTTTTCTCTTTGCCAAGGTTATTCCCTAGATGTAGTCATTTTCTTGAACAAGAGTGCTAAGCAGAATCTCACTGATTCTGCATTGAAACCCAGCTCTTGATACCTCTGCACAGATGACTTATTTCTCTGTTCTAGATTAATGCTAACATTAATTTTGTTTATCTCGTGGCCCCCACCCTTTTTTTTTCTTTGTGTGGAATGTCTATATCTGAATATGATAATTTTAAAATTAAGCTTTTTACTTCTAAGGCATTAGGGTATGAAGTAGGAAACTATGCTTTGAATTTCTATTTTGCTGCTGTAAATTCAAGATAAGGGCTACCATAATTTAGCAGTTGCCTGTTAGCAATTTGGGAGGTAATCTCGTTCAGTAATGAAAACAAAAAATGTGGAAAAAAAAATCTGTACGATTTTTTATGTTTTTTAAAAGTTGCAGACAGTTTACAAATATTTCTACCGAGTTTTTTATGTACTTTTGGTGATGTTTCAGTCTTATGTACTCTTCTGACGTCAGAAAAGTACCACTGGTTGTTTGCAGTCTTATTGTGTAATCAGCCTACCACAGGCTTCCATGTATAAAGTAATTAATATTGTGCAAGTGTAAAACACTTCTGTTATGAAAGCAGTGTTTGGAAAATGAGAAATTATTTAAAATGGTTACAACATACTAGTTAATTTCCTTTCCCCACTTTCCTCCCTTAAGTCTGCTTTACCAGCTAAATGGTCACTTATTGTCATTTCAAGGACCTTAGAAAATGTGTTTAATCCTCTTAAATACACTCAGTACTAAAAAGTATGTATTTCTTATTTTGCTAAGTGCGGTAAGTTCTGTTGGGTACAGAGTACAAGCTGTAATCAAAGGATGGAGAGGACCTTTACCACTGTATCTCTTGAGCTGTATGATTTTTCTCCAGTGTTTTGTTTTATACAGGTTTTGAATTTCTTTAACTTTTATTGTGTGTACTGAATACTGCATATGTACTATTCTGATTGTTTGCTCTAGTTTACTACCAATAAAAGACCTGTTAATCACAAAATTGAAGAAAGGAGATATCACTTAATATCCAGTCACATTTTTCAGATTTTTCTGTTAACTACATTTCATAAAATATTCATGTCAGTGGTATAACCTGCAGTTTAGGGACTGGAGTGTGTGTGTGTGTGTGCATGTGCGTGTGCATGTGTGTTTCAAGTATTTCATGTTTCTAGGTTTATTATATTTGAAAATTGGTTGAATATTTTCTTCAGTTTGAGGCATACTATCTGGAAGAATAGGAATTTAATAGTATGGAAATTAGAACGTGTTTTATTGAAATGGGCTTAGCCATCCTAACTATTATTCCAGAGAGATTATTTATTGAGGTTTCATTTTAAATCAGATTCCAGTTTCTTTTGGTTCTAGGTGCATTCTTTTTGACTCCAAAAGGTTGTAATAAAATAGCAGTATGACAAATGAAAGTGGTCCCGAGCATTCTTAGTAGGGGAAAAAAAAGTATTGCTTAATCTAAGTTTAACAGTGTTTCAAAAGGATGTAGGTATAGCTATTAGAAGAAGAGAGCCAAGACATGGAATACTGAAGGTGCAGACAAGGTGTTTGAAACTTAGTAAATATGTTAAGTTTTAAAGATAAAGGGGAAAAATTGTAGGTCTGTGTAAAATCTATGAGAAAATTGTGCTTTGAAATGTAGTGGCTACAAACGTTGAAAAATCAATAAAAATATCAAAGGGTAGAATAGGTCGAGGCTTTGCCTTTTTCGTATATGATACTATGTACAGAAGTGATAAATTATTTGTATTCGGCATAAACATGGATTTCTCTGTAGAGAAGTATCTACTCGTGGTCCCATGTGATGAGGAAAAGTATATTTGTTTTCTCTTTGCCAAGGTTATTCCCTAGATGTAGTCATTTTCTTGAACAAGAGTGCTAAGCAGAATCTCACTGATTCTGCATTGAAACCCAGCTCTTGATACCTCTGCACAGATGACTTATTTCTCTGTTCTAGATTAATGCTAACATTAATTTTGTTTATCTCGTGGCCCCCACCCTTTTTTTTTCTTTGTGTGGAATGTCTATATCTGAATATGATAATTTTAAAATTAAGCTTTTTACTTCTAAGGCATTAGGGTATGAAGTAGGAAACTATGCTTTGAATTTCTATTTTGCTGCTGTAAATTCAAGATAAGGGCTACCATAATTTAGCAGTTGCCTGTTAGCAATTTGGGAGGTAATCTCGTTCAGTAATGAAAACAAAAAATGTGGAAAAAAAAAATCTGTACGATTTTTAATGTTTTTTAAAAGTTGCAGACAGTTTACAAATATTTCTACCTCAAATTTAGTTTTCTGTACTACACTCATCAGATGAGAGGGGCGTAAAGAGGGCATATGCGCTTTAAAAATTATTTCTGCTTTGTTTGTACCTGTTCTGCTTTTTTAAAAAGTCATGACAGTGTGTGAGTGTAACTTAAGTAGATTCTGTTTAAATTCTTCGTGAACCTTTGGGCCCACTCTAGGTAAGAGCTGCATCGCCTTTTTCGGGTCATGGACTCTGGGCAGCTGACGATGGAATGGATGGCTCCCCATCCCCATACATTAGCAGAAGTATTTTTGCACATGAAAATTTAGAAGCCCATGTATATGCTCGCAAGAACCAGCCCCCCCTCAACCTGATACAAAATTCCTGACCTCTGGACCCCAGGCTGAGAATCCTTGCTTTGGAAGGCTGCCTAAACATTGAACTTTCATTGTACAGATAACTTAGAAAGTCAATACCTAAACTTACAAAGCATGACATACGAATTTTTAATATGGAAATTTCTTTATCTGCTATTTAATTAGCATTTATGGAATACCTTCGGGTTACATAAAGCCATAGAGTTTTATGATAAGCTGGTCAAATAATGAATAGAATGTATAATTCTTGGCAGTTTCTCATCCGATAAGTACCATCGAGATGCTAGACTTGACAATAGTTCGCTCTTCTCCATCAACAAAGAAATGTGTTAACAGCGTGTAATAACTACAGTCAACTACTGTGGTTCTTCAGTTGCACGGAAGTAGCTTCCCCCATAAGGGTATGGGCCAAAATGAAAGGCCACAGCCTTTTTGTCAAGAAGGAATAATTGTGAGTTCTTAATAACATGAAGCCTATACCTCAGGTAGCCTGAGTAACTAGCCGGGTTGAAACTAGCCGGGTTGAAATACACTGTGCAAGATAAGCCTTGTAAATAAAGCATGTTTTGTGTTGAAATAGGTGTCTCTTGGGAAATGTAGATAAATAGCCAGAGAAAAATGTAATGATTTGGACCTTATACTCCAAAGGAGAAGGTCTGCTCCCTGTTTTGGAATGGTGGGCAGATGTTGTGTGTTGAGGGAGAGAGGTGGGGATATCTTAGAGTGGAGAAGAAAAGGAATCGGTTTTGAAGAAAAATAGGGAATATAAAACTTAGTCCAATATTGGCAGGGGTCCTGGAGAACCTTCCTTTGGTTCTTTGGTTTGGTATGAACTTTAGGACTATTGTGGAACAATTAATAAATAACTCTTAACAGACAACTGTGGTGAACTTCTGTTTACATTCCCAACCTAGGAAAAAGATGGCTAATCTTTGTGTTTATATATTATATCTTTAGTAACTCAATCACACAGCTTCCATTGGTTGGTGAGAATTTTAAATAACTCTCATGAAAACGATTCGAGTCAAAGTTATTGTTTTATGTGATTAAGTGAATATGCACAGAATTTAGGAATTAAAACAAAAGCTCTGAATCTATGTGCCCAACCTACCAAAAAAAGAAAAAAACCGAAATTATCAAGTACAGTGTATAAAGGCATACTTGGTTATGACAAAGGAAGAGTGTGATTGTAAGAAGTTGGAAACTCCCTAATTAATTATTTTTTAAGCTTTGCATTGCAAAATGTTTAACTTGTGACTGGCTCATCTGTTCTTTCTAGTTTAAATAAAAATCTTGTTTCATAAGCATTGTCTATTGGAAAGTTAAAAGTTTTAGTTGGGAGCTAAAGTTTTAATCTTGATTTTTGGGATGCAGATTTTTAAGTCTGAAAGTGACATTTTAGATTGATTTTTTTTTTTTTTTTTTAAAGAGCGGATTGCAAAATTGAATGACAAGATCAGCAATATAACTGTTTTATGTTTCGTTGTGCGTAAACTGGGCTCTTGCTACAAGGGAGCCAAGTACAAATATGTGAAAGAGAGCTTCCTCTTTTTGAGAGGATAATGGGTATCCTTGTGGGTCTCTGTGGTAGACGGCCGTGACCCTGAGAGTGGACACTGGAAAAATCCTTTCTGACCGAGCCGTCTCTTACTTCGTGGCCCAAACAACAAAAGTGCCTGCAAGTGATCCCATTAGAAAACTTGATCTTGTACTGCTTTCCACTTTTGCTAAAAGTAGACCTTCAGTGCACGTCTGAAAATCGGGTTAATGTTAAGGGTTGTGTTGTTTGTAAGGTAAGTTACTGTGAAGTTTTATTCCTCTGGATTTGGGAGACAGTCCAAAGAAGTTATAAACGTTTAGTTTTTTTGTTTGTCTGTTTTTTAATGAACTCCACTAAGATATCATAGGTGTTTCTATACTCAGTCACATTTGGAATAGTAAGCTGTGTATTTTTCTTCTAGGTGTTCATGTTGGTAATTTAGTTGATCTCTTAAAAGTTTAGTTTAGAAAATCTGAAACCATTAATTATACTCTAACATTTTACATTGCTTAAATTTTAGTAAGGAAAACAATTAGGTTATGACTAGATTTAACATAGTTTGTTCCAGATTTATTTGAATATAAAAAACCTATAAATGTTGAACATAGTGTAACTTGTTCAACACAAAGTATCAGAACTGTTCTGACAGATTTGTCTTTGAAAGCGAAGGAAGGACTATTGTTGTAAAGGAAAGAGGGAAAAGGAATCTAAGGAGATTAATATTAATGGGTGTGTTTACTCTGGTCACATCATTAAAGGGCCTTAAAGGTCTGAATGAGATCCGTTTGGAAGACTGGCCATAGTGGTAAACTGATGTGGGTTCCTTCGGGTTTTACTACTGGTGAAACACTGGAGTGTATTGTGAAGACAAAATTAAAATATGATTTGGGGAAATTTCTAGAGAAGACTGGTAGAATGAGCAAAAAATTACAGCTTTTCACTCTGATTTTGTTAAACCTCTAAAACAAGTTGGTATTTGGCAAGCAGAGCAGAGGAGTATTAATGAAGGCGACAAGACTATTTTTGCTGATGATGCTGGTGTAAATGACCTAGAAAAGGAAGGGCAGGCTGCATACGTGTTTTCTTATTTAACGAGAAATGATCACTCTGGGTTTATATTCAGTCATCCACCCAGCTGAACCAGTATTCCATCTGGAACTAAAATACAAAAACATTTTGAACGGTCTGAAAGTACTGTTTGTTAAAAATGTTCAGTACTGAAATATCAGTTGGAATTTTGGCAACTGAATGTGAGAACAGAAATTAAAAATATTCGTAGAATTGCCTTTCATGATCCAGTGATTTTGTGTATAAGCCATGTGTAAATAATTATTTAGATGATCAGATTTATTCTCACTACTTCCTTCCGCCCATGTGCTTGCTTTGTAACAAAATATTCAGAACACAAGTTACTGGGGCTGAATATATTTCTAAAAGAAAAGGAATTATATTTTCTGATGAAATACTAGCAAGAACAGATGGTGGGGACATTGCTCAGCAATAAACAAGATAAGTGTGTTTAGAGCTATTAAGATTCGGAAGAGAAGGGAAACAATTTAGCCTGTCAGTAGGAAGCAACCACTGCCTGAACGCAACTTGACTTGGGTTTTGAAAAAACCCATTTCTGACCAATGTGCCTAGAAGATTGAGCTTCACAGGACAGATTCTATTTTTGAAATTCTTTGTTCACATACTGTTTCTCCCTGTGTTTCAAGAAGACCCACTGCAGACCTCTCAGGGGACCTTCAGGTGTTGGGTGGCACCGGTTCAGGCTTATAGTAAAATGTGAGTCAAAAGATCTTTTTTTGAAGAAAACTGAAAGTTTTCACTTGGTAAAATTACAGTGCATTTCTAGAAATGTCTGCTGGAAGTTGACAATTAAACACTTTGAAGATATTGAGTGAGTAACCTGTGAAATGATTTATCTTTTAAAAATGATCACTCTAGGGTATTTGATTACAACAAAGAAATCAAAAACTTAGTTTACACTTTGGAAATGGGTGTCAAAAATTCTGTGATTCTTTTCTGCCATTTTTTGGATGAAACTGTTAGGTTAGCTGAAGCTTATTCACTTATTAATTTATAAATAATCTAAGTTTTAGTCACTTTTTTCTCTTTTATAAATACAGCATCACTTGATTTTACATTAGGAATAGATTTTACAAAAGATGTTTTGATAATTTCACTTTCCTGTTTTAAAGTTGCCTTTTGTAATAAAACTAAATTGAGCGTTTTACTGTTACCAGCAGCTCTCGTGAGCAAACATACTTTTGTAAGTTGGAAACGGTGATGGTCAGTGCTCCTCTCCCTCTTGGTCCCGATTACATCGAACCTGGAGGGAGAGCTGCCCGCTCTTGAACTTGGAGTGTCCCCTCCTCCATTTAGGTACTGGTAATCTCATAATTTTCAGCTGCTCGAGGTCCACCGGCCACTAAATTCAGAGGTGATGTGTATGTGCCGCATTCAGTATTAAGTAATGTTGAAGCAGAATGACTGTGGAAAAGAAAGCTTTCGCTAATCCGTTACTGAGATCAGATAAGTTCGTCATCAGTATTTTGTATTTATTACTTATAGGGTAATCAGGAATTAAGCTTAATATTCTTAAATATTAAACATTTCAGTGTATTACTTCCCAAACAAGACCAAAATGTATATGAACAATCATTGCATTATGAACAAAATGCCATATAAATCTGAGATTATTTAGTACTGGGGTTTGCAGACTCTCCGTGCATCTCCCCGGCCTTCACAGCAGTACAGAGGTACATGGCTTGTATTTTTCACTGGCAAATAACTCTTCTAATTAGTCTTCTTCAGCCCTGATTCTCGTCTTGGGGCAAAGTTGTTTTAGATCCTGACCAAGTGCACTGTCTGGCTGTCTGGGGCCGGGCAGTGCAAAGTGGGCCTGCCACGTGGGCGTCACCTGGGAGCACGTTAGACCTGCAGAATCTCAGCCCCACCGACCACCACGGGCCTGCCTGTCAGAAGCAGCAGCAGAGCCTCCAGGGATGTTACGATTGGAGAAGCGCTGTCCTAAAACTTCCACCAAGGCTCCCACACTTCTTCCTGGCTTTCCTTTGATGAGAAAATCAAAATCCATCTGATTCCCACAGGCCCTTAATTCGAATTTCTCTTGTTTAGTTTGTTTTCTCTCTCTCTTTACTTTTTTTAAAAAAATTGAGATCTGATTGACATGTGACATTGTATTAACTTTTGATGTACAACACAATGATTTGATGCACATGTGTATATAGTGCAAAGTAATCACCACAATGTGTTTACTTCTTATACATCCCTCACCACACACTGTTACAGTCACGAGTTTAGTTTTTAAAAATCAATCCACCGAGCAAATACCTGGGTGCCAGGCACTGTTCCGGGTGGTAGAGGTGGAAAGGGGACAAATTAAGTGCCCTGAAGTTCTAGAGGGGGAGCTGGGTGAAGAAATACACCATACGTTATGGGGTAGAGGACTGCTGGGTAGAATGAAGGGACCAGAAAGTGAGAGTGAGGTGCGTGCTTTTCGGAGGGAGGGCCTGGAAGGGGTGACATGCGAACCAGTTCTCCAGGGAGGCGGGAGATGAGCCTGGGGAAGAGACCTAGGGTGCTACTGTTGAGCCATGAGTGTAAAAAAAGATCACGGTGGTGAGTACACCGGTGTGCCAGTCCACAGGTCCCCTGTGTGCCAGAGGTGGGGGTGTTTTCACGTCACTGGTGACGAACAGAGCCCCGGGGGAAGGTTACACCTTTGGGAGAAGTGGTGAAACCCCTCGTGGGTCTAAGTCTTGTGGGTTTGTTTTGCTTTTAGCTCTAATACCCTACTATGTCAGATGTTAACGTCTGGGCTCCACAGTGAATAGAAGTAAAGTTACTTCATCTTCCTGGACCTGAATTGCCTCATCTGTGAAGCAGTGCATGCAGCACCGACCCCAGGGGCTGGGGCTTGTGACGGTCTGTAACCTGCCGGGCAGCGCACGTGCTCTGTCACACCGGAGGAAAGATGGAAAAAGTGGTTCTCAACCGGGAGCAGTTTTGCCCTCCAGGGGACGATGGGTAATTTCTGGTGACAGTTTTGGTGGTCACAGCTTGGAACCAGGCTGTCTGCTACTGGCGTGTAATGGGGAGAGACCAGGGATGTTGCTAGACAGCTCCCTACAACAAAGGGTTACCCAGCACAGAATATGTCCTCTGTGCTGTCGGGGGGAAGCTGATCCAAATGGCGCCACTATTGGGGTGATTAGGGAACAGATGGTGGGAGCTTCCGGAATACCTTGATGACCTGACCGATCGCTATTTAAGAGATGAGTCCAGGGCTTAGTGTGATTAAAGATGGGGCGATTTTTAGCAAGAAGCTTTCCTAAAAAACCTCCTTGGGCCTACCTAATTCAATTATTTAATTTTTTAAAATTTATTTTATTTTATTTATTTTTGGCTGAGCTGGGTCTTTGTTGCTGCGCATGGGCTTTCTCTAATTGCAGCGAGTGGGCGCCACTCCTCGTTGCGGTGCGCGGGCTTCTCACTGCGGTGGCCTCTCCGGTTGCAGAGCACGGGCTCTAGGCGCGTGGGCTTCAGTAGTTGTGGCACGCAGGCTCCATAGTTGTGACTGGCGGGCTCCAGAGCGCAGGCTCAGTAGTTGTGGTGCACAGGCTCAGTCGCTCTGCGGCATGTGGGATCCTCCCGGACCAGGGCTCGAACCCGTGTCTCCCGTGTCGGCCGGCGGATTCTTAACCACTGCGCCACCAGGGAAGCCCCAATGATTTAATTTTTAAGCTGGTTTTATTTTATTTTCTCTCTCTCTTTTTTATTTTGGCCACGCCGCTTGGCATGTGGGATCTTAGTTTCCCAACCAGGGGTAGAACCCGCGCCCCCTGCAGTGGAAGCACAGAGTCTTAACCACTGGACCGCCAGGGAAGTCCCTAAGCTTGTTGAAAGCCAATTACCCTTTTATTTCTGATCATTGTTTTATCTGACAGTGATATTAGTTAATTGAAGGAACTTACTGCTTCTTAAATTTTAAGTTAAAATCACCGATGGAGAGCTTCCCTGGTGGTGCAGTGGTTAAGAATCTGCCTGCCAATGCAGGGGACACGGGTTCGAGCCCTGGTCTGAGAAGATCCCGCATGGCGCGGAGTAACTAAGCCCGTGCGCCACAACTACTGAGCCTGCGCTCTAGAGCCCGCGAGCCACAACTACTGAGCCATCGTGCTGCAACTACTGAAGCCTACGCGCCTAGAGCCCGTGCTCCGCAACAAGAGAAGCCACCGCAATGAGAAGCCCGTGCACCTCAACGAAGAGTCGCCCCCGCTCGCCGCAACTAGAGAAAGCCCGCGCGCAGCAACGAAGACCCAACGCAGCCAAAAATAAATTTAAAAATAAATGTATATAAAAAAGAATGAATGAATGAGAAAAAAATCAGTGATGGAGTATTAGAGGCATCTGGAGATTTGACTGAAAGCGCTAATGATTCTGGTGTATTCTAGATAGTTTCTGGCTCACTGTGATGGTAGATTTAGGATTATTATGTGGTATTTAGAGTTTGAGATCAGCCTAATTTCTTTAATGAGAATAAATCTATTTGCAGTTAACTAAAATTCCTTATTATATTAATTTCTTATTTATATATTTTTATTTTTAAAAATTTTTTTAAAAATTAATTTTTGGCTGCGTTGGGTCTTCGTTGCTGCGTGCAGGCTTTCCCTAGTTGTGGCGAGCGGGGGCTACTCTTCTTATTCCAAGACTCTCTTTTCTTTAAAAAAGTGATCTCCCTTAAAGACAAGTCTTATGTGTTATCTGACAATATCTGACAATACCTCTGTGTGGCCTCCAGTTGGGGCTGAGGAATCGAGCAGCAGTTACTGCTTCAGATCAGCAGCAGCTACGGATGCAGATGGAGGAGGGAGGAGGCCGGTTATCTCGTAAGAGGAGCGGTTTACACGCGACCTGGAACGCTGGACCGTAGGTCAGAATGTCTGTTTTTGGAGCTGCGTGAGCCCGAGGGAGCCTGATTGTCATGTGCCCTGTCATGGGGGGATCGTATGTGCTAACACCCCAAGCACACGTCCTGGAGAACCCGGTTCATGCAGTTCCACTGGCTTTTGTGGTGGTTGGATGTTATCATTTATTGAACGTCTACTTTGTGTGAAATCTGGCATACTTCGCCTCATTTAATTCTCCTGACAAGCCTGGAAGGCAGGATAATAATAATCTCATTTTACAGGTGAACAGATCGGGCTAGGACCCTTCCACCAGAGAACCACCAGGAATGGCGGACCAGGAATGCAAGCGTAGCTCCGCTCAGACCCCTTCCACCTTCCACAGAGCTCAACGCCCAGCCTGGCGCTGAGTTTCAGGATAATGGACAGAAAGAGCTCGAGCCCGGGGATCCAGAGACTTGAGTTCTCAAAGCAGCTCCTGGCTCCAGGGCTTTTGACCTACTGTTAAACCGTTCTAGATTACTTCTTCCCATAAATATAAAAATAGGTGCCTGCTTGGGTCTCAGGAGTGCTGTGACCGTCATAGCGGGGACAGGAAGTTGCTCTGTGACAGGTAGGGCCTGTGGCCTTACTTAGAGGAGGTTGACTGGCAGGACTGGGCTGGCTGGATGTATAGGAGTGAAGGGTCTCTTTTTTTTCTTTTTTTTTTTGTGGTACGCGGGCCTCTCACTGCTGCGGCCTCTCCCGTTGCAGAGCACGGGCTCCGGATGCGCAGGCTCAGCGGCCACGGCTCACGGACCCAGCCGCTCCGCGGCATGTGGGATCCTCCCGGACCGGGGCGCGAACCCGTGTCCCCTGCATCGGCAGGCGGACTCTCAACCGCTGCGCCACCAGGGAAGCCCAAGCTTCTATTTTTACCCATTCTTTTTTACAGACTGTCCATGTCCTATTTGTGATTCCGCAGTTAGGTGGTGTGGCTGCTGTGCTCAGCTATTGGTTGGCAATTTTCAGTGTGTATAGTGCTAATATTTGCAGTTTATACACTGGAAAAGGTTTTTTGAGGAAAGCAAATTTTATAACATGAAAAAGTAAATTGTTTTCTGTCTCTGTGATGTTCAGATTATTTTTGTAGTTTCCATTGGCCTGATGAATATAAAGGAAATTTAGTATAAATATCACCACCTTCCTCATTTTGTTTCCCCAAAATGTAACAATTTATAGAAACACTTGACTCTTCTTGTTATCCTGTCATAGCATTCTTACTTAATAAATATGAATAAGTAGATAAAAGGAAATATAATTTGCTCAGAAATGGGAATTGTATAATGATATCAGGGTTGTGTTTTTAAAATTTATTTATTCATTTATTTTATTATTTTTGGCTGCGTTGGGTCTTCGTCGCTGCGCGCGGGCTTTCTCTAGTTTTGGTGAGCGGGGGCTACTCTGTTGCAGTGTGCGGGCTTCTCATCACGGTGGCTTCTCTTGTGGCGGAGCACGGGCTCTAGGCGTGCGGGCTTCAGTAGTTGTGGCACGTGGGCTCAGTAGTTGTGGCTCGCGGGCTCTAGAGCGCCTGCTCAGTAGTTGTGGCGCACGGGCTTAGTTGCTCCGCGGCACGTGGGATCTTCCAGGACCAGGGCTCCGACCCGTGTCGCCTGCACTGGCAGGCGGATTCTTAACCACTGCGCCACCAGGGAAGTCCTGAGCGTTGTTTATATACCATGCAGTTTGATTTGTTTTGTTTTCAGAATAACTAATTTAGAGGAAAAAATAGAAAATGATATATTCAAGAGTAACAACTCTAGTGTTAATACAGATTAACTATTTTTTGAATTATAGTCTATTAAGGAATCTTTTCTGAAGCTGTTTAATTTAGAACTTGTTTAGAGGATGAACTGAGAAATTGAAGATAATTTGAGAATAGTTTGAAATTTTTTAAAAACAAAAATGTCACGTGGTTTTCTACCGCATGTGTTTATAATCTGATGACTGGTTTTTCTGGGACCTCTCACTATGTAGCCAGTTAGCCCATTTAATCTTTCCCCAGAAATAGGTAGAAAGGAAAACAGAATTTGTTTTGTATTTGGGATCTGACTTCAATATGCTAAGTAGGTGGACGTCAAGCATAAAACACCTAATTTAGGAGAATAGAGACACTTCAAAATGCAAACCAGTATTTTGTTATTACCTCATGAAGAGGCAGCTCATTTTAAGGATTTAACTTGACTAGTACACTTCGGGGTTTTTCGCAAAACAAATTGCTTAAGATACCCGTATAAGATGAATAATAGTATCATAGTTATGTGTAACAGATTTGCTTCACTGTTTAGACTTCACACTTTATTTAACATGCTGTTATACACTAATCAGTCTTTTCTAGCAGATTTAGTGCCATAAACTTCTAAAAAGGGGATTTTCGGTGTTAGCTTTTTAAATAAAAATTTGCCAAAAAACAATAAATACATGAGCATTTCTAACAGTCCAAGTTTCAGATATTCTGTGCTATTGAATAGATCCTAACATCAGCCAGGTATGTTGCAGATTTATGCCACTGGTCGCAGGGGAGATCAAAAGAGTGGATCATGTAAAATCAATCCCTGCTGGAGGTAAGCCAATTTTATGTCACTTTCCTAGTGGGACGGTGTTTCCTTTGCATACAAACAGTAACAAACTAGGTAAGTTTAGCGTAAGCTGTCATGTAATGATTTCAGTTTTCAACTCAAAAATCACTCCACTTGTACCAGTTCAGTTTTAAAACTATGGTCTCACTCCGTAACAGTATTCCTGCGCGCCAGGCGCGACTGGCTGCTGACAGTGAGGCTCAGGACGAGACGTGGGCCTTGGTCTTGACCTCCATCAAGGTCTAGTGGCCGAGGAGGGCGGAGGCAGGGAGTCAGGAGAGGGAAGTGGGCGTTCTGCAGGTCCTGCAGTTGGCGCTTCACCGGGACCGGAGGCCTGAGGATGGCCGTGGCCGCAGAGCAGGTGGCAGCCCCGGACCACAGGCGGCAGGACGGGGCCGCGCTGGGCAGGGAGTGTCGGACACAGGGGACGGGACGGGGCTGGGGGCGCGGTGAGATGAGGGGAGGTCCCTGGAGGAGGAGGAGGAGGTCCAAGTCCGGCGGGGTTTGGTCCAGAGGCCGAGCAGCTCCGGGCCTCGGCGGAGTGGGTGCAGCCGTGCGGATGGGCCGGGTTGGTGCGGACGGCTCGTCGGGGACACGAGGGGCGAGGGGATGGGCGGCAGGCCGCTTGGGCCTGGAAGGTTTCCACGAAGATGGCAGGACTTGGCGAGGAGGGGAGCCGTCTCCAAAGCGTTCCTCGGAGGGCCTGGGGCGTGGCTAAGAGATGTCCCCCAAGAGACGAGGGGACGGGGGTGCAGCCAGTGCCCCGAGGCCCCGAAGAGTCTTACAGGAGGGGGGAGCTTTCAGAGGCGCTTAGAAAGGAGGTGAGTGGGCACGACCCCGCCCAGCTCCAAGCCTCGGGGCCCCTGAATTCTCCCCATTTCAGCGGGTGCACAGATTCCCCTGAGTGTATTCTCTGTCAGCCCCCCGACCCGGTTTGAGCCACCCTGGCCTCTCGATCAGACTCTTTTAACTTCCTTACCCTCCTCCCTTTGTCATTTTTGCCTCTGCACAATCCGTTTCCTCCGGATACCGTCCAAACTGCCAGCGAGACCCCCACGCGGCCACGCGGCGGGCGCCTTTCTCACATTCTGTGCCGCGGGCTCCCCTCTTGTCCCTGCAGGAGGCGGGCGTAGGGCGGGGCCGGGCCCCGGACTGCTCGCTCCATCACTGCCTCACGGTGCTGGACGCGGCTGGGCCCTTGGAAGGGGCGCACCGAATATTTGTTAAGTGAGTGAAGAGCAGCCTCCCCGTGAGAGTGGGAGTGCAGAGAGCTTGGGGTTTGTGGTGTGACAGGCTGTGTAGTCGCGGTGTCACAGGGAAGCTCGGTGTCAGCAAATGCACCCGGACTCAGTGTGGCCGAGCTGCCAACACCTCACCGGACTGCAGGCAACTCAGAACTTCTGCGGGTTTAGGGCTTGGATTAGGGCATGACTATGGCCTCCTGCCCCACGTTAGTTTTTCATCCTTTCCAGGAATACTTGATTTGCGGATTTAATTTTGATCCGGAGTGGGGAAGAAGAGTTTTGTTGTTGGTTTCATTGTTTCTCCATTGCATTAGAGGAGGAGCTTTCAAACTTTGCCTGCGACCCCACAGTCAAAAATCCATTTTAGGGACTTGCCTGGTGGTCCAGTGGTTAGGACACGGCGCTTCCAGTGCCGGGGGGTGCAGGTTCCATCCCTGGTTGGGGAACGCGGATCCCCGCATGCCGCGTGGTGTGGCCACAAAAAAGAAATAAATTTTTTTTAAAAATGCATTTTACATCACCTATGATACAAATCGTGTAATAGATACAAAGTTTTCACATAAAATATCTTTGTTGGGACTTCCCTGGTGGTGCAGTGGTTAAGACTCCGCGCTCCCATTGCAGGGGGCCTGGGTTCAGTCCCCAGCCAGGGATCTAGATCCCACATGCATGCTGCAACTAAGAGTTCGCATGCCACAACTAAGGAGCCCGCCTGCCGCAACTAAGACCCAGCACAACCAAATAAATAAATGAACAGTCTCGTTCTTCAAAAAAAAAAATAATAATAACAGTAATACTAAAAAAAAATATCTTTGTTATTGCCCTCTGATATATTTCATTTGATTTCTTCTTTTAAAAAGTGCTGGAAGGGACCCACTAAAAACCAATCTATAACTTGAAAAACACTGTTCTAGAAAGTGAAGAGTGTCCCTTCCCCTGAATGATGGAGTAGCTTACACGTCTGTCTTGATTTTGTCCCCTTAGGGGGAATGAGTGAGAGAGATGGAAAGGGAGGAAAATGGGCTTCTGTTTGTGACTCTAGGTTTTACATCAATGTTTAGGTCATGTTCTGAGTATTTCTGAATGAATAAACAAATAACTCGAAAGGCCCCATCCCATCCCCTTTTCCTCGCTCTATTTCCAAATGTCTGTTGCACAGGGCAATGATATGGAGAACAAGTGACTAATTCTTTTCCTTTTATCCACCTTCTGTCACTCTTAATTGTTTTTATTCGAGGGAAAAATCTTTTACTGCCAAACGTGCCATAGGTATGCCTTAATTGCAAAGTTACTATGCTGTTAAAAGCTCATAGAAATCATCCTAAAGAAAGGCAAATTTTAAACGCTTTCATGAAGACTCCAGAAATTATGGGGCAACATTTAGAAGCAAACATATTTTAAGTTACAGCCCTTTTGGTGAACAAAGTCCGTTAACAGTATGGGCCAAGATGCTGAAGATAAAACTCCAGAAGGTAAAGAGGACTTGGTAGCATTTTTACTTTACTGAAAGAAAGAAAGTTCAATGACTGCATGTATTTTTATGTTTCTTTTGTTTTTTTCCTGATTATCAAGACTACGATGTTTATTGCTAAGAAGCTAGAAGATACAAAGAAAAGAAAAAGCATTCAACAGTTAGAAAACCATGTAATTAACATTTTGTCATATTTCCTTTCAGTTTTCCCTAAGCACGTATCATTTTTGTCCTTTTTATGATATTTTTGTGTAATTTTAAAAATCTAGTTTGTTGCTTCCCTCTTACTGGTTGTTGGTAATTTTTCACTGTTGTGATGATGAAATATATGAAGCTCTGAATGCCTTTGTGTATAATTCTTTGTACCTGTCTCTGATAATTTTACTACGATTAAGTCTGTAAGTAGAATATAGGTTAAAGAGTTTGAATATTCTGAAGACTTTGATACTGCTAAATTCACCGCCAGAAATGTGTGCATGTGTGCTCACTCAGCTACAGTGTATGAAAGTGCCCAGATGACACCCACTCTTTTTTAAAAAAAATTTATTTATTTTACCTATTTTTGGTCTTCGTTGCTGCGCGCGGGCTTTCTCTAGTTGTGGCGAGCGGGGGCTACTCTTCGTTGCGGTGCCCGGGCTTCTCATTGCGGCGGCCTCTCTTGTTGCGGAGCACGGGCTCCAGGTGCACGGGCTTCAGGAGTTGTGGCACGCGGGCTCAGTAGTTGTGGCGCATGGGCTTAGTTGCTCCGCGGCATGTGGGATCTTCCGGGACCAGGGCTCGAACCCGTGTCCCTGCACTGGCAGGCGGATTTTTAACCACTGCGCCGCCAGGGAAGCCCCATGACGCCCACTCTTTCCAACTCCAGATGGTTCCAAGAAATGTTGCCATTTAGATAGAGGGGAAATGCAATCGTTTTACTTTGCATTTTTGTGATTATTTCAAACGTTGTTTTCTTAATGTTTATTGGCCGTTTTTCTTTTGTTAATGGATATCGCCTATGTTTTGATTTAATACATCACGTAAGTTAAACACACTGTTAATGTAACCTCCCTTTGAAATGGACTGAACTTTCCTATACTGCCAGTTGGTAGTTTAAGTACAACTTTGCTGGAGGGCAGTTTATGTCAAAAGCCTTAAAATATTCATAGAGCATTTGAGCTCCCAGTTATAATTCTAGGGGTGTTTTCTATGGGAATATTGTGGATGTGTACCAAGATGAACAATGATGTTCGTTCCAGCACTGTTTATAAGTGAAAAATGGAAACATTCTAGATGTCCTGACAAGCTGACTAACCCATTCTATTTCTAGAGTGCAATCATTAAAAGTGATTTTATGGGGAGTTCCCTGGCAGTCCAGTGGTTAGGACTCGGCACTTTCACTGCTGTGGCCCAGGTTCAGTCCCTGGCATGGCACGACCAAAAAAAATAAGGGAATTTATAAAAATGGAAAGATGCTCAATATTGATTCAGTTAAAAAAAAAGCTGTAAAATATAGGATGCCTCCTATTTTCTTTTTATAAGAATAAATGCATAGGGAAAAGTCTAGAATGGTTAACAGTGTGTTATGTCTGGGTGATGGGATTGTGGGTGGTTTTCTCCCTAAGTCTTTGCTTATCTGTGTATTCTAATTTGTCTACAGTGGTACACATATGTGTAAAAATTAAAGCTCTGCAAAAGACAAAAACGAGGTGGCCTAAATTTCATAAAGTGTCAGTGTTATCCAAAACAAAAAGCACACTTGACACAGAGTTATAGAGTATATTGATACATGGTTGCTTTAGTTGGAATATTATTATGTGTTTTAAAATAAGGTAATGCAAAGTGTCTTTAAACTTACTCTCATCATTTAATTGAAATACTATTTGCTCCATCTTGAATTAATATGAAATATAAATTCACCTTCATGATTTTCGGTAGATCTTTGTTAAAATGCTAATATGACAACTTCTGGCCCTACTCTGACTTGCATTGTCAGTTGGCCGAGATGCTGCCTTTCCCTTGCAGAGAAGACACCTTAATCCAGTGTCCTTAGGATGTGTTCAGAATTTTTCTAAAGTCTAGAATGGTTCTAGGATGCTTCCGTGTTTGGCAAATAAATCCTATACCTTTTTGAAGCAAAATTAATCATAAAAGAGAGACTGAACCGGGTTTTCTCTCTCTCTCTCTTTTTTTTTAACAATTTCTTTTAAACTTTTAATTTTATATTGGAGTATGGTTGATTAATAATGTTGTGAGGACTTCCCTGGCAGCGCAGTGGTTAAGAATACGCCTGCCAATTCAGGGGACACGGGTTCGAGCCCTGGTCCAGAAGATCCCACATGCCGCGGAGCAACTAAGCCCGTGCGACGGGTTCGAGCCCTGGTCCAGGAAGATCCTATATGCCACGGAGCAACTAAGCCTGTGCGTCACAACTGCTGAGCCTGCGCTCTAGAGCCCACAAGCCACACCTACGGAGCCTGAATGCCACAACTACTGAGCCTGCACACCTAGAGCTGGTGCTCCACAACAAGAGAAGCCACCGCAATGAGAAGCCCGTGCGCACAACTACTGAGCTTGTGCTCTAGAGCCCGAGAGCCGCAACTACTGAGCCCACGTGCCGCAACTACTGAAGCCCAAGCGCCTAGAGCCGGTGCTGCGCAACAAGAGAAGCCACCGCAATGAGAAGCCCCCGCAATGAGAAGCCCACGCACCGCAATGAAGAGTAGCCACTGCTCGCCGCAACTAGAGAAAGCCCGCGTGCAGCAACGAAGACCCAATGCAGCCAAAAAAAAAAAGCAACAATGTTGTGATAGTTTGAGGTGTACAGCAAAGTAATTGAGTTTTACATATACACGTTTCTATTCTTTTTCAAATTCTTTGCCCATTTAGGTTGCTACATGATATTGAGCGGGTTTCTCTTTAACCACATGAATATTAAGGACCGTGACGGAAACTCGTTCTAGTTGTTTATAACCTGTGTCTTTAACAGAGGTGATCTGTTACATTCTTCAACACTCCCAGCTGTCCTCTTGTCCTCCGTGGTGAGCAGCACATCTGGAGTTTTGCCCTAGTTTTTGTCATCGCTGGAGCTGCGGCATCCCATTTTGTTCCCCCTCACGCAGCTATTAGCATCCGCTAGTTGCCAAGAGCCACGTGGGTAGCGTGAATGTGGAGACTGCAGCGTGGCTGGAGACAGGGGGCCCCGAACCTGGTGAAGAGTGACTGGGCAGGGTTGTCCATGGAGTTGAGAAAAGTGTGGAGTCTGCTTACGTCCTGAAGAATGCTCCGGTAGGAACCGTTCTAGGAAATCTCAGTGCACTGTTGTAGAGACGGCTTGTGCTGAACTCCACTGCTGACCACCTTCTAGTAACCAGAAGTCACAAACAAATTATAAGGCAATTGAATAAAGCTTTTTGTTTGCTGTGTAGCCTCTTCTTTGTTGCGCTTTCTTTTCCGCTCTCCCTTAGTTCTGATTCCCTGGTGACCCTGCAGAGCTGCACGTGGTAAGGTTTGCAGAAGGGCCCCTGCTGTTTCCCCCCCGGGATGGGTGTTTTTGTTTTGTTTTGTTTTGTTTTAATATTTATTGTTTGGTTGCGCCGGGTCTTAGTTGCGGCAGGCGGGCTCCTTAGTTGTGGCATGCGTACTCTTAGTTGCGACATGCGCGTGGGATCTAGGTCCCTGGCCAGGGCTCGAACCTGGGCCCCCTGCCTTGGGAGCACGGAGTCTTATCCACTGCGCCACCAGGGAAGCCCCTGGTTTGGTCTTTTCATTCTGTGATTCCCTCCCTCCATCTCCTTGAAAGAGGGCTACTTCTGATTGGCGCCATGGCTGTTTCTCACTTTTTTCTTCCTATTCAATTTGTATAATATCCTCGTATAGAGACTGGTCCTTTAGGGAATAGAAAAATATAAGACGTTCAGCAAAGAGTGTGGCCGTGCGTCAGGGTACCGGGCTGTGCGGGACACACCTTATCAAGCTGAGTGTGGCTAGAATGGCTGGACCTCAGAGAGGGGTTGGGCTCTGAACCCGACCTTCCCTGAGAGGCTCACCTCTTCTGTTACCTTCCTTCCGTGATATGGGTTCTGACCAAGAGATCTGTCAAATAACAGGTAGGTCAATAAGTTCAGATTCCCTGAGTGGAAAAGAAAGAATTTTGCCCGACTTACACGTATGTAGTGAGTTCAGACTTTGTTCAGTGTTCTTAGCATTGATGCAGCAGAGCCGGTGGACGAGTGGCGTGTAGCGCCCGGCTGGCACTGTTTGAGATACTGCGGGGACAGTGGTGAACAGAACAGCTAATGTCCCGGCCATCAGGGTGGACAGCCAGCATCTTTAAGCTGTTTTCTGAACAGAACGTGTGTTTATTTATTTATTTATGGCCTCGCCGCATGGCTTAGGGGATCTTAGTACCCCGCCCAGGGATTGAACCCAGGCACTGGCAGTGAAAGCGCTGAGTCTTAACCACTGGACCACCAGGGAACTCCCTTCTAGAACGTGTATTTAGATAGTTTTATGCATAATTACTCCAAAATGGTGCTAAGGAAACCTAAGATGTTTTGGGGACACATCTCTTAAGCTGTCTCAGGGGGCCATGACTTCCCATAAACTCCTGGGCTGGATGGACCAGTTCCTGGTATGACTTCTTTCCTGTTTCTCCACTGCTTTTCTGGACATAAACAAAACCCATAGTATTTTCATATTCATTCTGCGTTTCGCGGAACACCCAGATTACTCATGCTTCTTTCTGAGAACAGAGTGAAATCCGGGTTGATATGTATGTAAGCAAGATGTGAGATGTTCATATTCTTTGACTTGGCCCTCCCAGTCCAAGAATTTTTTTAAGAATCTAGTCGGATGTATCTGTGGTGTTATTTTTGGTGGTCTCCCCTACACAAGAGATATGTCCCACAGAAGGGGTATTAAAAAAATTATGGAATTTTATCAGATGGAATATTTACCACTGAAAATTATAAATGTGAAGTGTCTGGCAACGTGGAAATAAATAAAGCAAAAAGGACAAAACCCCAAATAGCATGTATACTATGAATGCAATTTAAGATTATGTTCGTGTATGGATCAGGAATGATGTACTTGGTTTGGTGCAATGGCAGTATTATGCCATCCATAATTCTTTTCTTCTTTTATACTGATTTCCATTAATGTTGCTATAATGTCTGTGCAAAAGTAAAACAGAGCCAGGTGAGTTCATACACCTATGCTATTCCTGATTTAGGAATGATTATTGTTGTAGGCAAAAATCTTATCTTTTATATCAAACCCAGTATATGGAGAAGGTGATGAAAGCAAAAGAAACAGCTGAAAGTGAATGTTCAATCTTCTTAATTTTTAGCTAGACTTTGAACTACCATGGTGATAACCATGAAACATCGGTGGGTACCGTGTCCGAATGTGTCGCGAGGAGGTTGATCTGGTGTGCGTTCATCTAGGTTGTTGGGTCTCACGTTCGACGAATTGTGTGGATCGTATCAATACAATCTTTTATCCCCAAGATGACTCAAAGTAGACTCAGACCATGAACCTAAGACACCCAAGGAACCTGACCATATTGTAAAATCCATCAATAATTCAGGGAACACAAAGTGAATACACTGCAATTAGTGACGCTAGAATTGAACCAGCAGTAAAGTTAGAGACAGGTCTAGATCCAATTTCATACCTCTGATCAGAAAAGGTCCCATTAAGTAACGTCTTTTCCTGAGAATCCAGATATAATGAAAAACTAGAGTATCCTGAAGTTACTAGGTTACGGCAAAATGAAGAAATTTGGGGTCTCTACATATTCACTGTTGAGTTAGTGAATCGAGTATTTTTACTATACCGGTGATGATTAAGAAACATGACAGGACATTTATAGTTGCTTGTTAAGTTGAATAGACTTGCAGGTGATGCTATAGCTGGACTCCTGCAGGTGTTAATATGTCAATTAAAAAAATTTACTCTTAGGAACGTAGGTCATACCTTAAATTTGAGAGCACTTTGAACTTTGAACTGTTAAGATCCTTCTTAGACTCTATCTGCAATGGGGAGGCTTGGATCGTTCATCCATGGAGAATAAAGTCAATCACTTAGAAAGCCTTTTACCAAATCTTACTTAAAAACAGAATTCTGTATTGTCCTATAGCAGCCTAGCGTAAGCAGTCTGAGAACTTGTTTACAGGGCTCTTCCTGTGGTCACTGATAAGGTATTTACCTCACCCTTGGATCTAGTATTCTTTTAGTCCTTCATTCATTCTTAAGAATTTGAGTATCTACCAGGTACCAGGCACTGTGTCAGGTTCTGGAAGACACCGATAAGCTGGGACAGTAAGGCTCTGCTCTCCTGGGAGGAGCATTCTAGTGGGAGGGACAGATGGAGAAGAGCAAACAAGATAACCGGATTTTGATACGTACGGTGCAGAGGGACCCGGGACCCGGAGCCCGGGAAGGGTGTGGGTGGGGGTGCTTTAGACGGGACTCCAGAAGAGTGAAGATGCCTCTTGGGCAGCGGGGGTCTCATCCTAACAGTCCCAGCCTCTGAGCCCATTAGTATGCAAGACTGAAATGGTGAATGAGGGGTGGAGGAGATTAAGGTGGGGGGTGGGGTAGGGTTGAGGCGAGGTGCTCAAAACCTGCTCGGCAATTTGACCAGGAATCTCGCGGAACGCGAACATGACTGAGTCTACTGAGACAGACCTTTTTCGCCCCAGTTTGGTTCTATTCGTATTTTAGCCGTCTTTTAAATGTAGACTCTGAACCTAAATTGTAGCACCCAATTTTTTTTTTTTTGTACCTCATCAAGATTTTATTTTATTTTATTTTTTTAACATCTTTATTGGAGTATCACTGTTTTACAATGGTGTGTTAGTTTCTGCTTTACAACAAAGTGAATCAGTTGTACATATACATATGTTCCCATATCTCTTCCC
>NC_041217.1:1791072-1794551 GCF_002837175.3 Physeter macrocephalus
TTTTAACATCTTTATTGGAGTATAACTGTTTTACAATAGTGTGTTGGTTTCTCCTTTACAACAAAGTGAATCAGTTATACATATACATATGTTCCCATATCTCTTCCCTCTTGCGTCTCCCTCCCTCCCACCCTCCCCATCCCACCCCTCTCATGGTCACAAAGCACAGAGGTGATCTCCCTGTGCCATGCGGCAGCTTCCCACTAGCTATCTAATTTACATTTGGTATAGCACCCAATTTTTAAATATAGTATGTATGTAGCCAACATCCATTTTTGGATAGAGCCTCTCCTCTGACTTGTGAAGGGAAGTACATGCGCCTCTACAACTTCACATTACCAACCGTGTTTCTATTTTGATGAGCTCTGTTTCTTTATTTGTGCATTTATCCATTTGTTATTCAACACATATTTATTTGAGAACCTACTAGGTCCTGGAGATACTGAGGTGAACAAAATAAATAGCCTCTGGTTATGACACTTGATTCCTTTTCTTTTTCTTTCTGACTTTATCCTAATATTCTGCGAATGTCACTGCTTCATGTCATATTTTGAAGACAATCTTTATGTGACGTAAATAGATGTAGTTTACAATATGCTCTGCTGCTCTTAACCCTTAAACATATTTAGGGGCTTCCCTGGTGGTCCAGTGGTTAGGACTCCGGGCTTCCACTGCAGGGGGCCCGGGTTCACCTCTGGTCAGGGAACTGAGATCCCACATGCCGCGCGTGGCGTGGCTAAACAAACAAAGACATTATTTGTACTGTCGGTGATTGTGTTCTTTGGGATGTGGGTAATTTAACTTTTATTAAGGTGATTTTGGTATGCTAGATACTCAACTCTTTTGGCCATTAGAGCGTTCTTCTTTGTTTGGGAGCATGTAACCAGTTGTCCCTGACGGATTATGCGGTCCTGACATATCTGGAGAGAAGATCCAACTCCAAACACTGTGAGATAAATCATTTCCACATTCTTGCTTAAGTGGCCATTTTAGTGAGAAGCACATTTGCTGTTGAACGGCAGAGCCAGTGTCTCCTTGACCCAAGGTCACAGCGGTTTTGAGTAACAGAGGCACAGGTTTAGGAAAAGCCCCACAGATAAGAACAAATCCTGTAGAGTTTAAAATTTTCCCTTTGAAGAACTATCGACAAAAGCATTCATTTGAAACACTGTAAGTCACGTATATCAGTAATGACAATGGAGACTGTTTTCATTTCTTCTTGTTTACAGACACACCAAGATGACTGTGTCTGAGTTTACTAAGCCTTAGCTGAGCAAAAGCTCTTCTTCTCTAGGCAGATTCCTGAGTTCTTAGGAACATTTTGATCTCAAAACAATGAAACAAACCTGTAGAATGTAGTAGATTTCCCCCCATACACTTAATGCTTCTTATAACAGATACACTCTGTGTCTCCTTTCACGTGTAAACGTCAAGGACCAGTATCTGTATGAACGGCTGTGTAGGCGGTGGTCTTCCCCTGCACTGTCTGTGGGCATGACTTACCCCTTCTGGAAGCAGCCCCCAGCGCCGGGGGCAGCCCCCCTTCCCTCCATCTACCCGAGGAGAGCTGTAGATGCGTCCAGGAGGGTGCAGCTCCTCTCGGGGGGTGCAAAGTCTGCTTTTGAGAAACAAACATCAGAACAAAGGTCTCTCAGATGTAGACTTTCCTACCTTCGGGTCCAGTATCCAAAGTCTAGTCTAGGAAAGGCTTACTTGCCTTCCTGAGCACAGGGGGGCTTCAGGGGGTGGACCCACAGCTTTTCACAAGCCATGTCCTCTCTGGAAGCAGGAGGGGCCTGGGATACAGATTCTCTGACCAAGGGCGTGAGTCAGGGGTCTTCCAGAGGCGGAGCCGCGCGCCTGGATGATCTCACCGTGTCCGACGGTAATGCCGATCCTGGCATCGCCCCCACATCGTGACACTCTTCTTAATTCCTGTTAACGGCTGTGTAATATTTCACCAGGAAGGCGTACCGTACGTAATTAGCATATTTCCTGTCATCGGGCATTTAGGTTGCTTCGGATTTTGTAGTGTGCGTCTTTATTTTCTTTGGGGTCATCTCTCTGAAGATCACCTTCCAGCAATAAGATTACTGGGTCAAAGGGAACTGACACTTTTATGACTCTCGATCCACACTGTTAAATTGCTTTACAAAAGGTTTGACCTTTTTCTTTGCGCAACCTTAAAGGTGACTCATCAGCCGTGAGCCAGTGCTTAGATTCTGGAGCAGTCAATTATCATTCCCACATTAGGCAGAGAGAGATGTGTGCGCGTCCGCATTTCCTCTAAGTGCTTTCATTGCATAGAGCAGACTTGTTGAGAAAAACGTTCTGGCTGCAGGACATTCCAAATAGCAGAGCCATCACTCTTGGAAAGTTTGGATCAATCCCAATTTTGTAATCGGTTCCCAGAGTTGTTCATATTTCTCTTGGCAGGGGTCACCTGTCGCCGCGGTCAAAGGCAGCTGAGTGGTTGAAGTCCCGGGGTGAGCGGGTCAAGGTGCCTATTTTAGCATTAGGTTGGCAGCCTGGGGCCAGGTGTCTGGGTATTTTGAGAGAAGTAGTTTTGAAAGGTAATTTTCAATTCATAACTGCGAATAGCATCAGAAGAGTCATATGCAGGCCTTCCGTGGAACGTCTCCCTCTCTGTCTCTCTCTCTTTGTCTCTCCCTCCCGCCTATACCAGTTGGAGGATAATCATTAGGTTTCAGTGAAAACACATGGATTGCAGGGAAGTCAAGGTGCCTGCATGCATCACAGCGCCCGTGCTTTGCAGCAAAGTGCTTGACCTGGGTCTCCCCCCCTGACAAGCAAGCATGTTGGAAACAGGAGACCCAAAGTCCTTAAGAATTTTTAGGTTTTCTGTCCGGTGGGTGACACCAGTCGTGCCTGCATTTCTGTAGCCAAAGGTGTAATTTCCCCCTTCACTGGTGCCGCTGTCAGGCCATAGCAGAGAAGAACAGGACGTGAGACATAAACCTATGGTTACAGTTTTCCATTTCCACGGCGAGGCTTCACGGCCTGTAGCCTTAAGACTAATAGCGAAAACTATTTTATCTCCCTGTGGCTTGAATTTACGTAGGTCATCCCTGCTCCTCATTAATATGTTAAACAGAAAACCCAGGGAAAAAGAAAAAATAAAAGAGCATTCACTCCTGTCCTGCAGGGTTGACAGGAAGTTGAGCCGGTCTGTGGGACTCTGGTCTGGAATTCACTGGCCATGACTTTGTTTGCCGACTGCAAACATTTTAGCGCAAAGAATAGCAATCTCAGCAGCAACATCTTCAGACATGAAGGCCAATAATATTTTATTTCGCATAGCATTTTGAAAATCTAAAGGCAATTTGGTAAGAGAGACTTGGGCCATTGAGGGGAGGGATAAAGGGTGAAAGTGGGTTCTCTCAGGGTTCACTTTCTGTTAGCAATACTGAATTATTTATTTATTTATTTATTTATTTATTTATTTATTTATTTATTTT
>NC_041217.1:1794627-1818136 GCF_002837175.3 Physeter macrocephalus
TTTATTTATTATTTATTTATTTATTTATTTATTTGCGGTACGCGGGCCTCTCACTGTTGTGGCCTCTCCCGTCGCGGAGCGCGGGCTCCGGACGCGCAGGCGCAGCGGCCACGGCTCACGGGCCCAGCCGCTCCGCGGCACGTGGGATCCTCCCGGACCGGGGCGCGAACCCGCGTCCCCTGCATCGGCGGGCGGACGCGCAACCGCTGCGCCACCGGGGAAGCCCAATACGGAATTATTTTTCATTTGGTCTGTTATAAAAGACACTCTGTGTCTTTTATATTTTATTTGTGAAATTCTTCTCATTTCCTCCTAAGAAGGCACAGAGTCAGAAGAGAGATTTAAGCATGAGGCTGTGTGGTCACTGTAACACGTTTATCTTTGTAGCCGCCCACAGAAGGATTTTCTGTTGATTATGGAAACCCCACCTGGAGAGGCAAGGTGAGGCTCACTCCCGCTAAACCTGAGCAGCCTACCTCACCTCTCTGGTTCTGCTTGTTGTGTAGATTAGAACCAATGCAGTTAAAGCACCCAGCTGCCCTCTTGCAGGTGAGGATACTATATTTAGAGAGGAACCCACTTCTCAGCTCTCCCCAGGGAATAGCTGCAGGAGGGTGGCCTGAAGGACCCAGACAGTTGGAAGTAGTTTTTAGCACCATAAAGCCATCCACATTCTTTCCTCAAATTCAACTGTTTTTTTTTTTTTTTTTTTTTTGAGTGTCAGGCACTGTTTCACGTAATAGGAATACCGCTGTGAACAAAACAGACAAAGGCCCTGCCCTGCTGGGGGAGAGAGACAATAAACAAGAAAACAAACATGATTTATTTATCAGATGGAGATAAGATCTCTAAAGAAAAGGCATGGAGACAGGTAGCGGAAGAGCAAGAGAGCAGGGTGGGTTTGGGGCAGGGCCTTCAGGTCAATAAGGTTGGATCAGATCCTCTCGCGGGAAGACACCGGGGCCTGTCCTGCAGGAAGTGCGGGGGCTCTGAACTGGTGACGAGAATATTGGGGGAAGACGTCCCAGAGAGAGAAGAGCGTGAGCAAAGGCCCTGAGGCAGCAGTCACCTGCAGAGGCCAGTGTTGTTCGTGGCTGGAGAGGACAAGGAGGAGAATGGGTGGGGACTGACCAGGGAGGGGTGTGGGGTGGCCAGGCCTCCAGAGAGCCTCTAGATTAAGATAAGGACATTCTTTGGCTTTTATTTGGAGTCAGAAGGGAAGCCACGGAGACTTTGAGCAGAGGCGTGGTGTAGCCTGATTTCAAGGGGGCTTTTATGGTGTGATGTAGAGTCAGGGAGGGGGGGGCCAGGTGGAAGGGGGAGATCACATAGAACTGTGTTCTCCAATATGGTAGCCACAGGTGACCATTTTAATGAAAGTTAATTCAGTTTTTTTTTTAAATTAAAAATGTGGGGACGTCCCTGGAGGTCCAGTGGTGAAGACTCCACACTCCCACTGCAGGGGGCCGGGGTTCGATCCTGGGTCAGGGAACTAAGATCCCGCATGCCGCGCAGAGGGACCAAAAAAAAAAATAAAAAATTTATATCCTCAGGAATTCCCTGGTGGTCCAGTGGTTAGGACTCGGCGCTTTTACCGTCGAGGGCGTGGGTTCAGTCCCTGATGGGGGAACTAAGATCCTGCAAGCCGTGCAGCTCGGGCACCCCCCACCCCGTAAAGTTACATCCTCAACTGTAATACCCACGTTTCCGGGGCTCACTTCCCACATGTAGCATCGCTGGTGGCTACTGCATTGACAGTGGGATATAGATCATTTCCATGAGCACAGAAGGTTCTACTGGACAGTGCTGAGAGAGTCTTACAGGCCTTTGTAGGGACTTTGGGTTTGCTCTGGGTAAATGGAAAGGTTTACCCACTGGAAGGTGTCAAGCAGAGGATGAACATGCTCCAAGTTATGATCACTGGGGCCGCCGTGGTGAGAATAGACTGTAACAGGGCAGTGGTGAAAGCTGGGGGGCCGTTAATCGTCTGGATGAGACATGATTGAGTCTTGGATGAGATAGTCCTGCTGGTGGTGATGAGAAATGGTTGGTTCGAATATATTCTGAAGGCAGAAACGATAGGTTTTGGGGATGGAATTGATGTGTGATTTGAGGTGAAGTGCCATGGGTGATGGTGAGGAGAGAATGCGAAGCCCAGGCGGAGGGGGGGTCCCAGGCATCTTGAACCAGGAGGGAAGGCAGGGCCGTGGCTGGAAGGAAGTCTGAGAGCCCTCCTCACCGGAAGAGGTGAGGGGCAAGACAGGTGTGTTGGAAGTTTAAGGGTGGTGGTGATTGAGCTGAAGGGAGAAACAGAATACAGGTGCTGGGCAGTGCTGGGGCCCGTTTGAACTTGGTGGCCATGAACCCCCCTTCCTTTGGAGGTTCTCCAGCAGCGTTTGAACTGCTCACCTGCAGATAAAGGGAAAGGAGATGCCCACATTCCTCCAGGGCTGATGGCTTCCTGGATGGATTTGCAGGAAATACAAAGGGGAAGGGAGTTTACGGGGTCAGCGAGAAGGATGTGATAACAGATTGCGGAATCTAAACTGAAGAAGGAGGAGAGTGAAAGAAGCAGAGCGCTGGTGAGTGGGGAGAAAGTAGACTGGGGGCTCCATCATTCCTGAACAGGAGGCGCTGGAGGTCGGGCAGGTTGGAAGGAGAGATGCTTATCAAAGAGCTGGATGTCCAACTCAGTGGTGGTGATGGGTTGGGCCTTTGAAATCTAGGCAGATACATCTTCATCCTAGGCTGACTTGCCAAGTCCTAGGATACTGCCTAAGCAGGTTTTGTAACCAAAATCCAAAGAGCATGGGATTGGGAGCCCAGAGACCTACCCCAAGTTTCCCAGCCCGGCACAAACTGGCTGCGTAACTAAGGGCCTTGAGGAAATGAACTTTCATGTTCCTCCCGTCTCTAATCTGTGACTCGGGGGCCTCATTATGATTGTAGTCTTTTCCCAAACACTGACCTTCAACATGGACCCTGAGGCATCTGCCTGTTAAAATGTGCACTTTTGCAAATATTTATCTGCCAATACCTCTCAGAAGAGTGAACTCTTGGAAAGCTGCCTTCCGGATCACATGACCATGCGGTCATCTGAGGGGGTGTGATGGGAATGGTATTCCAGCAGCATCTGGGTTAAATGTCCTTCAGGTGCTGGGATGGCTGGATCTTTACCTGATTTCTCTAACTGCTTCCACCTAACACGGATTTTTCTTTTCATCTTGTTCCCGCTCTATAGGAGAGCTCCTTCAGCAGAAGGGACAGAGGCCGTTCCTCTCAGAATCAGATGCGATACTGTGACCTGTGAGTTCCTATGAGCATCTGAACATCTCATTGATATTTATTGAGGGGGGATCCCAGGAAGGCAGAGCTGGGCCCTGCCACCCCCTGCCCCCCGCCCCTCCATCACTCTTCCTTCTCTGAGGCAGAGAGAGAATTAAGAACAATCTTAGGTAAATTCCTCTTAACAAGATGGTCCAGCTTGGGCTTTGTAGGCTTGACTGATGAAGTAAGAGGTCGTTTTTAGCTAAAATAACCGCTTTGTTTGCACGTTTCCTCCTTTGAGTTGTCTAGGGTCATTAGAATGATCTAACTGCCTTACCTGTTATTTGAATGGGGTGAGCCTCTGGAGGGACAGGAAACAAAAGAAGGGTGTTGAAATGCAAATAGACCGCTCTGGGTTCCAGTCCCCGGCTGCAAAATGAAGCCAAAGCTGACATCAATGTCTCCACAGAGGTCTGTGGAAAGGCTCTAGAAAAATCTCACAAGATGTATTTCTTTTCACGCGCTGGAGTCCCAAGGTAGGTAAGAAAAACAAAAACAAAATAAAAACAAACAAAGGATTTCATACTTGGAATTTGCTCAGTGCCAGTTGAATAGCTAATTGTTTCTTGTTTTCATTCCCTCCCCCCACTTTTTTTCTGCCTGAATAGATAATCCTTACAAAACATCTATTCATTCTACAAGTGAAAATTTCAGGAATACTCGGTACTGACCTTGGCAAGACTAATGGACCGAGGGTGAGTGATGGATCTGTGTGTGTTGTGGCCAATGTGCATTTTGGTGCTTTGTACGCCAGTTTGAGGATATTTTAGCAAAAGGAAAGGAAGATTTATGGTGTTTTAATTAATGAATACGATGAAGCCTTGAACTTGTAGGTAAAATTATAAGACACAACATTATTTTTATAGCTTACTTTTGATTGTTTTCGTTGCTTCAAGAAAGAACCTGCTGATAATTAACGATGGCTCCCTTTTCTATGTCAATGTTACCACTCAACGATATGGAAGCAATTATCTTTTAAGAGACATAAAATAAGGAGGTAATACAGCCTAGCAAAAAGTAAACACTTTATCAGATCCTCAAATAAACTTGAGCTTTTATTTGATTTCTGCTATGATCTAGCAATGCGACTTTGGGTAAGTTATTTAGCTCTCTTTCTTTTGAACTTATAAAACCCGAATGAGAAATATGTGATAGTGAAAAAATTTGTAAAAGTGTTTTAAAATCCTATGAAAAAGGCACAGTCAGAAACCACAGCGGGTTGGTTTTTTTTTTTTTTAAGTGAAAACACCCGATCTTGTCTGTAACCCTCAATTTTAGTATGTTAGTTTATTTTTTTAAGCCATCATTTAATTTCAGGTGCTTTATGAACTCTTCAATTTGTTAATGGAAAGAAATGCCATTTACACCGTATGGCTACAAAACAACTTTATTCTGGTAAAATAATCCCTTAAGTCCTTTTATACGCAGCCCCTAACTGTTGGCTTTATAAGGTCAGTCCTAGCTGACCAGCCTCCAGGCTGTGTCAGGAGCTCATCAAGTCCAAGGTAGCACCAACTCCAGCAAATACACGACATGGAGAATTTTAACAGTACCGCTGATTTGAATGTAACCCAGTCTGAACAGAGGACTCTAAAAAAAAAAACTCACCAGCAATGTTACATGGATTAAGGAGATTGTTAGGTTGTATCGGTGAAGTTTAGTTACGCCTTATTAAAAAGCGAAGGTTGAAGAGTGGAATCCCTTCCATTCAGATGTTCTTTAATGATTAAGGACTCCAACCTGCAGGCCAGCTCTTATTTCTGACTGCTGACTGCTTTGCAAGGAGAAAGCTTTGGAAACTAACATTCCAGTCCCCGAGGCCTCCAAGAAGCCTAGTCCCGGGAAGGCGTAGGTTCTATGGGGTTAGCGGGAGCCGGTGGCTTTAGTAACTGGGAAATGCCAGGCTCCAGGCTCCTGTGTTCCAGTATTGACTCTGCCCGTGAGTCATCCTGACCCACTGTCTTGTGTATCCCTCTTTACAGAAGAGCTGAGACTCTTGACTTTTTCAGGGGTTGCAAAACACATGACAAAAGGGTAGAAAGTCACTATGCAAACATGTAAATATGAAACATTGGAGGGGACACCCTTGAATAAAGATAAATGCATTCTTTGGATAAGTGGAAGTTTATCTTTATGAAAGACTAAGGAGTTTGGTTTCAAAAAGAGTTTTATGTTTGAAATTTTTTATTTAAACAGTGTGAATTTGGGTCCTTATTTGCTCTAGTAGTTGTGTTGTTTACTGAAAGGAAACCGTTGCCAAGTTGCCTTACTAGAGTAGTTAATTGATTAACAGAGATCAGACCCCCAGGCGTTTTAGAAAAGTACATTAAAATTTAGGAACCTGACTTTCCAAGAGGGAGACTAACATTGGTTGAGTAGAGGGCACAGTCCTTGGGTTTCTCTAGGGACCTTACAAAATTGTCTGTGAGTGTGTGTGTGTGTGTGTGTGTGTGTGTGTGTGTGTGTGAGAGAGAGAGAGAGAGAGAGTGTGTTAAGGAAAGCGATGCAGGCAACCATTTTATTTCTCACTTTCCCTGGACAACTGTTCAGTACAGCTTGGGTTTTTGAATTCTGACTTCTTGTTGGACATCACCTGGATATCTCATTAATAGAGCAAACCTTTCTAATATGGAGCTCAATGCTTTTTAGTTCTTTTAATGGTGCAGCCAGCCTCTCATCATTAAAAAAAAAAAAAGTATAATATTTAACTCCCCTTCTTTCAGCCTTCTTTCTACTCTACTAATCCAGCTACTCCTGAAATCCTTTTAGTTTTTCCATCTGTGTCCAGCATCTCTCTTCTTATTCCCAGTAAAAACTGTACTATATTCCCATCATCCGTAACTAACAACTGTTATCTTTTTTGTTACTTTTGTTTCAGTTCTTTTAATGAATGAAATGTTGGAGATAAGGTCAAGTTCCCTTTGTTCAGTTTGATATGTGCTTTTAAAATATCTTATATATTGGGCTTCCCTGGTGGCGCAGTGGTTGAGAGTCCGCCTGCCGATGCAGGGGACGTGGGTTCGTGCCCCGGTCCGGGAAGACCCCACACGCCCCGGAGCGGCTGGGCCCGTGAGCCATGGACGCTGAGCCTGCGCGTCCGGAGCCTGTGCTCCGCAACGGGAGAGGCCACAACAGTGAGAGGCCCGTGTACCGCAAAAAAAAAAAAAAAATCTTATATATATTTACATGTACTCATAATTAGTACGTTGAGTTGTTTCATGAGTGTATATATATATTTATATACATGGACCCATACCTACCTATTCTATGATTTGCTTACTTTCACTGAACATTGTTTTTGAGATCTATCTATCTCTATATATACACATATATTGTACGTACACACTTGTTTTTATTTTTTTATTTTTTATTTTTTATTTTTTATTTTTTTTATTTTTTATTTTTTTGTGGTATGCGGGCCTCCCTCTGTTGCGGCCTCTCCCGTCACGGAGCACAGGCTCCGGACGCGCAGGCTCAGCGGCCATGGCTCACGGGCCCAGCCGCTCCGCGGCACGTGGGATCCTCGCAGACCGGGGCGCGAACCCGGTTCCCCTGCATCGGCAGGCGGACGCGCAACCACTGCGCCACCAGGGAAGCCCCACACTTGTTTTTAATTGCCATCTGGTATTTCGTGATATGCATAATATCACATTTTATTAGTTATTTCATTTGTGGATATGCAGATTGTTAAAATTTTTTCACTAATATAAATAACGGTTGGGACTTTGCTGGCGGTCCAGTGGTTAGGACTCCAAGTTTCCAATGCAAGGGGCACGGGTTCAATTCCCGGTTGGGGAACTAAGATCCTGCCTGCTGCGTGGCACTGCCCAAAAAAAAAAAAATAGTGATGATAATAATGCTTGTATTACTTTTCCCTAAGTCAGATATAGGGAATAGTTTCCTTAAGCTTGATGTCTACATCTAGAATTGCTACCTTGTGAATATGCCCAATTTCATTTTTAAGAGATAGCACCAAATTGATGTTCAGCTCTTTCCGCAATGTTCTCCAATGCTGGTCGAATTATTTTTATTTATTAAAAAAAAGTTTTTTTCTTGTAATGAGAACTTTCAAGATCTAATCTCTTAGCAGCTTTCAAACATGCAGGACAGTACTGTCAATGCTGTGCCGTACATGGCATCCCCGGCAGACTTCTTAATTGTTGCTGATTTTAGGGGGGACGTGGTTTTCTCTTGGGTTTTCTAGCTTCACTTCCATCCACTCTACTCCAGGGTGCTCCTGGTCAGACTGTCGGGGGCCCTGCACTCCTTCCAGGTCCCTGGGCAGCTGCTCCAGACCGAGCCACTCACCACGTTCCCAGACTCAGCTTTTCCTTTTCTACCTCTGCAACTTGATCATGCTCTTCTGCGTTTCTTTACTGAGTCAATAAATATTTATTGAGTTCTTTGCTTCCCGCCAGGTGCTGGGGGTATAAGGGCGAACAAGAAAGACAATATTTAGGCTGTGATGGAGCAGAGGGTGGGGAGGGGCAGAAAAGAAACCAGTAAAAATACGAACAAGATAACTTTTCCTAACTGTAAGTGCGTGAAGAAAGTAAAATAGAAGAAGGTCAGTGTGATTTTGTATGGTGTGTGTGTTGGGGGCGAGGTGTCGGGGGTCGCGGCCATATCCACCCAGGTGGGAGCCTTACAAGGGCAGGTACTCAGGGAGGTGCTGTTCCCCTAAGATGTGGCGTGAGCCTAACTCACGGGCCGAGTCGCTGCGGAGCTAGCCCAGGTGCACGGAAGCCCAGGGCTGCCCTCGGGGCTGGGTGCCTGGACGGGCTAGGAGGGTGGCAGCTGCCGGGAGAGGCAGCGCCCTTTCAAGCGGTGATCCAACCCTCTGCATAGCCATCCCTGCGTGTGCTGGCCCAGAGGATCTTTCTGGATGTCCACAGCCCAGGATGGTGCCTCTCATGGCACTTGGCCGAGTGCTTTGGGATCTTGGTGTTCGTTCTTCCCAAAATGTGCTTTCATTTTGCTGTTTAGTGTCTACCTAGAATGAGTAGGTAGAGGGGGAGTAGGTACAATGCAGAGGAAGCCTGTCCTTTCTGATTTTCTGATGGAGTCACTTTGTGTTTTTTCTTTTCTCTCCTTTTCTTTTTTGGCCCCATCATGCGGCATGTGGGATCTCAGTTCCCTGACCAGGGAGGGAACCTGCGCCCCCTGCAGTGGAAGTGCAGAGTCTTAACCGCTGGACCGCCACGGCAGTCCCTGGAATCACTTTGGAATGAACTGAGTTTCAGGGAAACCAACTTTCCTTTGGTGGGTCCAAGCTGACTTTCAAATAAAGCGATAAATAAAGAAATTTAATTTTCCTTAATAATTGATAAGACCAGTTGTAGGTCTCAACGGGACTTTTTCCACCCCACCCAGGGTTTTTCTCAGAATAACAACTAGTGATTAATACTTAATAGTAATCAACAACCTTGTTTTCGATGCTGTGCCCTCTCTGAGGTTTAGCCTGTTACGAGAAGATGTGACGGTGTGTTAGCTGGGTGGGGACCTTTCCCCAGCATCACCAGCTGTGAAGATAACGCTGTGCAGAGAGAATGGAATACATTTTCCTATGAGTTAAGTCCCTTTACCTTCAGGAGTATCTTTGAGCTGTGTGTTGGATTTCTCTTACAGATGAAAAAACTGAGCTTCACGGAGGTCGTTACTTGTCCCCAGGTTACAGAATTAGTGAACAAGTAAGCCTGCCTTTAAATTTGGGGCTTCTGACCCAGATGGCTTTGTGAAGCTGCCATGCTTTAAATACTAACATAGCAAACGCCAACCACTACTATTTCTAGACACAGCCTTTGTGCCCTTGACCACTAAGATACACTGCTGGTCGCTTCTTCCTTCTTTAACTCTCCTTTTCTCTGACGGTTCGTCAGACGGTGAGAGGCAATGTGTGCAGGAGGTGAGAGCACGGGCTCCGTCTGGAGCTCGACTGCCTGGGTCAGGGTCTTCCGTTCCAGCTCACTGGCTGTGTGGGCAGGTTACTCATCACGTCTGTGGTTGGGTTTCCTTATTTTTAAGGTGGGGATAATAACAGTATCGACGTCCTTGGGTTCTTGTAAGGATTAAAGGGGATAGCGCGCAAAAGGCCTAGAAGGAGCCTGAATTTGGGAAGCTCTCAGGCCATGTCTGTGTATCTCAGGTCTCAGCTCGCACATCCAGGCCTCTCCCGGTGCAGGAGCCCCCCCCCGGGCACCGGACACCCCTGCCCTCCGCCTGCACCCCACCTTACTGCCGCTTGGAGGTCCCCCCACCCGGGCACCTGGGGCTTGTCTGCTCCTTCGGGCCTTGGGCTCCAGGGTAGCACCCGGCATGCAGCTGGCCCTCAGCGCGTGCTTGTTGAGTGGCTCTCTGTCTGCTGTGTTGGTTTCCCATCCATAGGCCCTAGGAACTCCTGGTCCCTGAAACTCCATTCCCAAAGCTTCAGATATGATCCTGAATGACTCGTGAACCTCGTCTTCTAGCCCTGACCCCCCTTTCCCCCTGTCTTTCCAGCTAACCGTTAATAAAGCAAAATCCTGCAGGCCTCCCCAGCTCAGCCTGTTCTAAACGAAGCCCCTCCCCCCGCCCCCGCCCCGCCTTCTGTTTCAGGCCTTCCCCAGCCTGGCTGACCACGTGGGTCTTCACCCACCCGTGGAGAAGCCTGGGCGAAAACCTGGATTCTTCCCTCCTCCGAAACCCACCCTGAGTCCATCAGCCACGCAGGCACGCCCGGGATACAGGCTGGAGGTCTGGAGCCAGCTTTTGGCCACCGCCTGACTCCTGAGCTCACGCCCTGACCTCAGACATTTTTCTCCAGCCTCAGGGTCACGGCCCCAGTTTGGGCTGATCTGGCCCCAGTAGTTGCAACAAACTTCCACCTGATGTCTCAGACCCTGTGCCTCTCACGCGGCCCCTTCTCCACCCTGTGACAAGTCTTGCGTATCTTTCTGAAATACAACTTTAGTCCTATGACTCCGCTCTTAGAAACCATGGTTGGTTCCCTTTGCATCTTTTAGTGCAAACTCCGCACGTCGCATGAAGCCCCTCCTCGGTCTTTTCCTTCTGCCCCCTCTCCTGCTGGCTGCACCTCTGCCCCCAGGTCTCCTGCTAGACCAGGTGAAGAGGCGGGCGCAGCACAGGCCACGCGGGGCCTAGAGCGCCCTCCCTCCCCTTTGCCTACTGACATCTTTTCGTCCTTCAACATTCAGCTCACAAGCCACATCCTCTGCGAAGCCTTTCAAAGAGGGCTCCCAGCAGCCTGTCCCACCAAGGCGCCGGGGGCCCATCATCTGGGGGAACCCGTATCTCAATCAGAAGGGCAGTTCCCACAGGCCCCCGGAGACAGAAGGTTGGACCAGGCCCAGGAGAACCACAGGAGATCGTTCCTTTCTGCCCGTCTCCGCCCCGTGAAGGGGCCGGGAAGGCCCTTCCCAGGCAGGGAGCTGTCGGCCGTCTCCGGGTCTGCCCAGGCTGGCCCCATGCCCATTGCAACCAGTGTTTGCCAAATGTTTAAGGATGACACCAGACCAGAGAGCCTAAGATTTGAATGGATCCAAGTCTCAGGTGTAAATTCCTCCAAACCAACCAGCCAACAGACCCGTAGAAGCCCTTGGTTGAAATCTTGGCTTTATCACTAGATGCTTCTCTTAGCCTCCACTTCCTCATCTGTAAAATGGGGATAATTGTAACCACCTCCAGAGGTGGCTGAGAAGATTATAGGAGCTAATGGAAGGAAACTGGCCAGCACCGGGTCTGGCTAAGGAGTCTTTGTTTCAGACGAAGATATGTGTAGCTCATCACTCTAAACAGGAACTGAGAGACAAGATCATGTCCTAAAACAACTTTTTAAAGTTAGAATTTCATTGGGAATGTTAAAAGTTAAGACAGTTAAGAATGTCACTAATATTTATAACAGCTTTCACCTAAGAAGATGCATCCAACTACAGCTTAAAGTGCTCTTTGACTTTTCACCGTACAATCAGCAGTTGGGCTGGGGTTTGGCGAGTGTGGTCCACCGCTTGTTTCGCAGCACTTTTGTGTTTTATCGGCTCTGTTTGATCGCAGACGCAGCCGGGCATAGGGGTCACTTGGGCGAGTGTTCTAGAGATTCCTGGGCCCTACCCCACACCTACTGAATCAGAACAGGGAGCAGGAAGGGGGCCGTAAATCTATCTTTATAAAAACCTCCTTTGTGGTTTTGATAATCTGCAAGGTTTGGGAACCACCAGCACATATGCCACTAGAGAAGCCTAGGGCTCAATATTCTCAGCTTTATAGTCTGTGTGACTAAAAAAAAAACAAACTAGTTTATTTGCCTTTTTGTAAACAAGATTGGATCTCTCCAGGCCTGTTTCATCTTAACTGTTTATCCTGCTGGTGGAAAAAACTGGCTCCACTTCAACAATAGGAGAAGGAAAGGTGCAAACCTCACCTTCTTCGCCAACATTTTTAGCACCAGGGGGCTATTTCCCCCCGCGTCCTACTGCGGCAATTTAAATGCTAATGCAGTTAAGTCCAGCAATCTCTTCAGCAATCAGATTAGAATTGTTTTTCATGAAAATCTTATT
Source organism: Physeter macrocephalus (assembly GCF_002837175.3). NCBI lineage: Eukaryota > Metazoa > Chordata > Mammalia > Artiodactyla > Physeteridae > Physeter > Physeter macrocephalus. The sequence goes on from NC_041217.1 coordinate 1,806,507, forward strand.
TCTCTTTTCTCCGTTCTATATTTATTTTATTTTATTCTGTTTTTTTGCTAGAGGGGCGTATGTTTCGATTCTTTGACATTTCAAATCTTAAATTAAAAAACAAAAAAAATCCCATCCTGATATCTTCTCAGCAGTATTTGCAAGAGGACAGGAAGGGATCCGCCCTGTAAACCTGAGGTCTGCAGTTTGAACGTGCTGAGTCACCTGGTCTTTGCTGAGTCAAATGTGTTGCACCCAGGAAAAGTACTGCAGACAATCAAACTGCGGGCTGGTATGTGGCTAATTGAAATGCCAGTAAGAAAACTGGAAAGGGCCAATGCGTCGATACAGAGTAACTTAGTATTAACTTTAAAACTTGTTTTTGGAGATCTCTAATAGCCCGGTAAGGGCTCTTTCTGATTGGTAATGTGTTGGTGAAATTCTTGACATATTTCTTCCCGTTCTTAGAAAGGGAAAACGAATATAAATGGTACAGCAGTTGTCTTGTGTGGTTTAGAAAACAGGAGAAAATTAGTCTTGGCCATTATTCTGAAGTTTTGCATAATTAAGCTTCTTGAATTAGTTTCAAATAAGTGATAACAAGCAAACAAAATATAGTAGTGAAACAGATGTTGATAGGTGATGTCTAACTGTAGTTGAGCTTTTCGGAAGTCTGCTTTCCTATTTTTATCATGTAGTTGGATAAACCTCGAGCAGGTATGACTACAACTGTATTAACAGAGGAAGTGGCAGGAAGCTACAGTTTCCTTCGAATCAGAAAGAAAGTTTATAGAACTCCTGATGGGAATGTGGACAACAGATGGAGATAAAAGTCGGAAGAATTTGTATTTGTAACTGCTATTTTATTTCTACACTATAAAGGTGGTTCCTTTAAAGTTCGTATCTGGGACTAAAGAGAGAGTGCAAACATTCCAGGAAGTCAGAAATGTCTGTTCACGGGTATTAACCAACATCCTGAAGTCATTTCACAAGGTGGAAATTTACTACGGGGCCAGTTCACGTGGTCATCCTCCAGCGTGTCTGCGTCACGAGTCAGGAGCGGCCGCTGGTCTCTGCGTGGCTGAGCCCTGGTGACCAGTGTCCCTGAACCCATCTGTGAAGTGACACAGGCGCTGCCCTGTGTGCCTGCTTCCTGCGCCAGCCACGGTGCCGGGTGCCTCCACTGCCTTCTCCACCCCGGCCTCAGTCGCCTACAGAGGTGCAACTTGTACATTTTTTTCCTGTTTTTTTTTTTTTTTTTTTTTTTTTTCGGCTGCACCCCGTGGCATGCAGGGATCTTAGTTCCCCAACCAGGGATCGAACCCTTGCCCCCTGCATTGGGAGCGTGGAGTCTTAACCACTGCACCACCAGGGAAGTCCCGAGCAGCTTGTACTTTTAGTACCTTCGAGCCGAGCGTACGAAAACTCAGAGGCTAAATCATACCCACGGGACTCCTCGCCGTGGTAGGGTGAGAGTTTGCACCCAGGCAGGACCCTAAGGCCTGATGTCCCTGTGAGAGCGCCTCTAGCTCGTAAACATGACTACTCACCGGCCAGTAAGGATAAATATGGGAAGCGCGTCATCAGTGGGTTGGAATCCTCGCTTTCTCTCGGTGAGCAGTTTAGGGGGAACCGGCAGAGGAGCTGCAAATAACCACCCAGGGGGCCGGAGGGGCTCAGAGAAAGAGTCTAGCTTCGCGCGCTTTCTACTCAGAGCTAGTGTGTAATTCACAGAGCTGAAGACATGAACTGTATTGAAAATCGGCTGTGTTTTTTTTCCCAGCTTAGATCGATGGCCATAATACAATGACTTGGCATTAAGAGAACAAACAAACAGAAACCCTAGGCTGCCTGCCTTTCATTTGGCTCTGTCTGGAACCGCAGGCAGGGCAAGGACCTGGAGTGCCAGCGGCCTGACCCGGTGCACGTGGGTGTCAGGCAGACGAGGCTCTGAGTCTCAGTGGTTAGGAGCCTGGTGAGCTGGGACAGTTGATTTGACGCCTGTGAAATCTGGATGGTTTCTTCACGGGTCCTAGCGTGGGCTGGAGGAGGCACGCAGCAAGGTGGATGTTTTCCTCTCCCATCCTCAGAGGCCCAGGTATGACCAGTCCTGAGACAGAGCATCCTGGGAGACCCTTGCAGGAGAGGGATGCTCTGAGTCAGGTGCCCGTATCTGAGTCCCTGGTCAGCTCAGGGCGGAGCTCCTTGAGAAGATGAGATGTGAGCAAAGATCTGAGGTCGTGGAGTGAGTTCCCCGGGGCGGGGGTCTCGGTGGGAGAGGTGTCCAGGCAGAGGAAACAGCTGAGGCAAAACAGGAAATTGCCTACTTGCAAGACTTAAGAAGAGCAAGGGGCTCAGTGTGGCTGGAACAGAGTGAGTGAGGGGGAAGCAGGAGAGGGTGAGGTCAGAGGGGCCAGGGGGCCGGACTGCGCAGCATCCTCTCCAGGACTTCTACTACGAGAGAAATACGGAGTCTCTGCTGGGCTTTGAGCCGAGGAGGTGATGAGGTTTTAAAGAGATCACTCTGAGGGCTGTGCTGAGACTCAAGCTTGAAGCAGGGAGGCCCGTTAGGAGGCGGGGCAGTCATCCAGACAGGAGAGGGGGCGGGATCCGACGGGGGTCCGTGACAGCAGAGGGGGCGAGAAGTGATCAGGTCCTGGCTGTGTTTTGAAGCTAGACCCAGCGGGATCTCTCAGGGGCTAGACATGGGATGGTTTAGTCTTGAGCATCTGTGGGGATGGAGTCGGCCAACACGTGGAATGGGGAAGGAGATGTAGATGGAACAGGTCTGGGGGGAGACCAAGACTTCATCCTCGTCCACGTTGAGATGTCCCCTGGGTGTCCAGGTGGGAAGGGGGGGGAGGTCTGTCTGGTGCCACACATTTGGAAATTATCAACATATAAATGTTTAAAGCCTGGAGACTTAACAGAGACTGCTAAGGGGGTGTGGATGGAGAAGAGAAGGGGTCAAAGGGCTGGGCTTTGGGGCACGCCAGCCCTGAGAGTCCTGGAAGAAGAGTGGGGCCCTCAGAGGAGACTTGAGACGGGGCTCCCAGGGAGCTCGCGGGGAAGAGGAGGGGGGAGACTGGACGTGAGGCTGGAGGACGGGCGTCCCCAACTTGCGGTGGATGTGGACACTCAACGTAAGACTTTGGTTGTTTATTTCAAGGCGATGGCGGCTGGGTGTACTGAGACCTTGCTCTCATTTGCCATGTGCGGGGGGGGGGGGGGTGGGGGGCACTTTGCTAAGCACAGGACATACCTTTAATCACTTAATCTTTATACAGGCCCTGTGAGAAAGGGAGTGTCCTTATCTTCTGTAGTTGAGGGAACTGGCTCAGAGGGGTCAGAGATGTCACTCAAGGTTATCTTCCAGTAACTGCCGGTAACTGCCCAGGTGGTCCTCTTCCAGGGTCCCTCCTTTTAACCACTAGCCTGTCTTCTCCTGGGTCTGGCCCTTCTCAGCCAGGGGTCAGAGGGTCAGAAGCTGAAGCTTGTGTCCTTTGCCTGGAGACACCTAGCTTCACTCTGTCCTCCAGAGGAGGTGCTTTACAGGCAGAGGAAAGGGTGTCGAGTAGGGCGGTGGCTTGATGGGATTTGCTTTGATGCATATTGATTTGGCGGCAGCAGCGTGGGGAGAGAGGATGAGGATGCTTGGGAGCTGGGGAGGGAGACAGACTTGGGGCCGGTCAGCTCAGCTCTTGAGGGGCCTGAGGGCTGATGGAGCCGTGCAGCAGTCGGTGAAGGAAATGGGGTCAGCGGTCCGGGCGAGGGAAGCAATTTCACATGTTCGTCATCCACGTATATACCCTTTTCTGAAATGGATCCCCTGAGAACAAGTCCGTGCCCCACTTTACAGGAAAAGGGCACATCTCTTTGCCTGGCGTGTTCTGGGGCGTGTGTAAAAAACCCCTGGGATCCAGACAAAGGGGTGATGCATGAGGACCGGGAGACGCTTCCTTGCAAGTCAGGTGGTTTGGGCTGCTTGCTTTTACCACGTTGGGGGGACGGAAATGTAATTTTTTTTTTTTTTTTTTTTTTTGGCTGCACCGTGCAGCCTGTGGGATCTTATTTCCCTGACCAAGGATCGAACCCGTGGCCCCTGCAGTGGAAGCACAGGGTCTTACCACTGGACTGCCAGGGAAGTCCCTAAATGTGATTTTTGAGTAGAGATGACAAAGTGATTCTGGGGCTGTGACTTGCACAGATTTCAAAGATAGGACTAACACTGCTCTGAGTGGAATACTTCATTTTTTCACTTATTATTATTATTTTGGCTGCACCGTGCGGCTTGCGGGATCTTAAGTTTCCCAACCAGGGACTGAACCGGAGCGCCGGCAGTGAAAGAGCAGCGTCCTCACCAGTGGACCGCCAGGGAATTCCTGCTTCACTTACTTATTTGAAAAGAGTTTCTCAGGGATTGTGTCTATACAAAGAAAAGCAGTGATGCCAGGTTATGCCAAAATGTTTCATTGTAATAATGAGGCATCCACAGACCCATGAGCTAATCATTGGAAAATAAACCCAGTTCCTCTCATTAAGAGATGTATTTCCAATAAGATTTTACCTTTTATGTTTAATAATTGTCAAAGTTTGCAATATACTTATGATGATTTGATTAATTGGAGTTTCCTGCTGCTCGATCCAGAAGAATTTTTTTGTGTGTACTTAATGAATTATGGTCACAGAAACTTTTTATTTATTTATTTTTAAAATATTTGTTTATTTATTTTTGGCTGCGTTGGGTCTCCGTTGCTGCGCGCGGGCTTTCTCTAGCTGCGGCGAGCGGGGGCCGCTCTTCGTTGCGGTGCGCGGGCTTCTCATTGCGGTGGCTTCCCTTGTTGCGGAGCACGGGCTCTAGGCACTCGCGGGGGCTTCAGTCGTTGTGGCACGTGGGCTCAGTAGTTGTGGCGCTCGTAAATTTTAATTTTGAATTGCGTACACAGTTTGTGGGTGAGATACGTGAAAAGGTTATCGATAAAAGATGTCGAAGCATAAAAATAAATTTGGTTTAAAATCTGTGAGTAACACAAAACCTTGTAGACGAACGTCTATAGCAGCATTATTCATAATAGCCAAAACATAGAAACAAGCCAAATGTCCACCAGCTGATGAATGACGAAACAAAATGTGCTCTATCTGTCTAGTGGAATGTTATTGGAAAATAAAAAGGAATAAGCATGGATCGTGCTACAACAAGGATGAGTCTTGGAAACATTATGCCACGTGAAAGGAGCCAGTCACAAAAGACCACATATGGTATAATTGCATGTGCATGAAATGTCCAGAGTAAGCAAACCTATAGACAGAAAATAGATTAGTGGTTGCTCAGGGCTGTGGCAGGGAGCGGGGGATGGGGAGTGACTGCCAAGGGGGACAGGGTTTCTTTGGGGGTAATGAAAGTGTTTTAAAAGTGATTGTGGTGATAGATGCACAACTCTGTGATTTAGCTAACCACCATGAAATTGTACACTTCCAATGGATAATTGTATAATATGTGACTTATCTGTCAATAAAACTGTTAAAAACAATCTGTGGGGTAAGTGGAGTGGAAATGGAAGTTAAAACAGAAAAAAAGAATGATGTGCCATTTCTGGCTTTACTAAAAAGATTTGTGCACGTGCAAAACACAATTAACAAGATGCTTTGCAGCCATTTAAACTTGGGTTAAAACAACGTGATGCCAAAAGTAGATATTGCCTAGGGGCGTGCAGTTTGTATTTTAGGGGATTCGGGAGCAAAAGAGCTTGAAGCCCAATGGATTAGATCTCCTAAAGACAATGGCTAGATTGAGTGAGACCAAAGACTGAAGAAGGAGAATTAGAAACACCAGCCTTGGGAATTCCCTGGCGGTCCAGCTGCTAGGACTGCTTTCACTACTGGAGCCGGGGTTCAATCCCTGGTTGGGGAGCTAAGATCCCACAAACGATGCATGCAGGAGAAACTGAGAGGGGGGAGGAGAGTGGGGTGGGGTGGGGTGGGGGGGGCAGTTTCCAGGTGGAGGCGGGTGTCAGACATCACTTGGGATTATTCCGGCCAAAGAGGCAAAGCCATCCTCGGGGACCAGTCGGCAATGATGAGGTCATCGACCTGGCACCGTCCGTTTTAATAAACGAGTTGCAGTCCAGTGCAGAGCTGGTGGCTGGAAGCAGAGTTCAGGGAGGTCAGAGGAGGTAGAAAGATGGAGGAAGTGAAGACATCGACCTCGGACCTCGCTCTTCAGAAGCTGGAGCAGATAACCGGGCAGAAATTTGGTAACTCTGGGGAGAAGTGGGGTAAAGGTGGTTGCTGCTTCTCTGCGGATGCAGTCCATTGGAGCATGTTTGCGGACGGAAGGTGAGAAGCTGGTGAGAGAGAGTGAAGTGCGGGAGAGACGTCCATCCCCGCGATGTGCAGGGCGTCCTGCAGATCAGCCAGATGGAGAGGACGCCTCCCGTGACCGCAGAGCTCCCAGCAGCTGGGGCGTCCTGGCTCTAAGGGAGCCCCGTGGGAATCTACACGTTCTCTGCTACTTCAGTCACCCCACTCCCCAAATGGCCTATCTCCACACAGCCCACGTTCCATGCGCGGGTGTTTAGGCTACGACAGGTTGCGGACGGGGCGCGAGGAGTGATACGCTGGCTCCGCAGTCTTGAATTTGACTGCGCGTAAGAGCGGTTCCTCGGTATCCTGGGTTGGAGGAAACAGGCGTGCTCAGGTGAACACTTTTACTCACTTAGCTCATTTGAGAGATGCTGGAAGTTAGAAGCGGATCCACCTCCAGTGCTAAAGGCAATGGTCCAAGGGTGGAGGCACGGGAGCTGCCCTCGTCCGAGCCCGCCCCCCATCCCCCAACCCTCTGGCCACGTGCATCGTGGTCCAGTGTGCAGCCCGAGACCAGGCGTCCTGTGAAGACACACAGGGCCCCCCGCGGTGCTGCTTTGTCCCTCCAGTTCCCTTGCCCCCCTCGCAGCATTTTTACACCCTTAGAAAATGCTCTCAACAATAACTGCCCCAACAAGAGAGAAGAAAGGAGGTGTTTGTGTAGTAACAGGAAGAGAGAGGCGCGCTCGGGGCGAAGCATCTCGCTTTAGTATCCGGGGCAGCGCCAGGAAAGCGACCGAGCAAAGGGACTCTCTTGTCACTCTCGTATCTGGAGCCGCGCGGCCCATTTGAGGGTCACATTGCACATGGCAAGGTCATGGCAAGGGAACTGACGTCCTCCCCTTAGGTCCCCTGAATCTCCTCTATTCTCTTTCCATGGTTTTGTGTTAAGGCTTGGAGAATTGAAGAGCGTGTCGTAAGGTGGCCAGGGAATGATGTGGTTCCAGGGAGATGTATTTGAAGCCCCTTGGCAGTCCGTCCAGGCTCTACTCGGGTGTAAAAGCATCCTGGTAGTAACGGTAACAATTATTAGCAGGAGAAACTATTTATCTTCGGGTTTTTAAAAAAAAAAAAATTATTTATTTATTTGTTTGCGTCGGGTCTCAGTCGAGGCACTTGGGATCTTTAGTTGCGGCGCGTGGGCTTCTCTCCAGTTGCGGCGTGTGGGCTCTAGGGCCCGCCGGCTTAGTTGCCCTGCGGCACATGGGATCTTAGTTTCCCTACCAGGGATCGAACCCGCGTCCCCTGCATTTGGAAGGCGGATTCTTAACCACTGGACCGCCAGGGAAGTCCCTTATCTTTGTTTTTGAATTTATACTTAGTATTGTCATTGTTATTGTTAGAGTGTTTTGTAGCTGGATATTAAGTTCCCTCTGTGTGTTATAGGAGCCTTGAGAACACAAAGATAAACTGTACACGGCCTCTCTAAACAGCAGTTCTTATCCAGGCGGCCGTGGATCCTTGTCCTTGGTTGGAATTCAGGGGCTTTGTGAACTTGGATGGAGAAAAGATTACATGTTCAGTAATCTCCAGCTGCGATGTAGTATTTCCTTCAGAGATGAAAGGTGATGGAAAACCACAGTAGTATCAGCTGTCCCTGTGACTGTGACCAGGAAATCACACGTATTTTCATGGCGCATTAGAGCTGTTTGCAGTTCACTTGAAATATTGTGCCTACGTTTCACTACTTTGAAATAATGGGAGTTATTTGACCTACCGCTAGACCTTGGCATTGAATAAAAAGGCACATATGTTACGTATTACCTCAAATATGTATTTTAATGTTTTGATAACTATTTCATAATCAACTTTCTGCATATGCCTGTGTATTTTACCTGATTCTTTTTTTTTTTCTTTTTTTGGCCGAACCGTGCGGCTTGTGGGATGTCAGTTCCCCGACCAGGGATTGAACCCAGGCCCTTGGCAGTGAGAGTGACGAGTCCTAACCACTGGGCCACCAGGGAACTCCCTTTACTTGATTCTGAGGAGGTTTCGCAAGGCTGCCGAAGGAAACCAGGGCACAGAAAAGGTTAAGAACCCCTTTAGGTGTACAGCTTGGGGCGGCGGCTGGGGTGACCAGAAGCCTGAACAGATAAAGTCGTAAGAAGTGGTGAGTGGCGGTGAGAAAAATACCCTGGAGCCACGGGGACCCGAGGAGGGACTGTGCTTAGCCTCAGGGGTACTGGGGCTAAGTGCTGAGTACTGTGCTGAGTCCCGGAGGCTACGGAATGAATGACTCAAAGACAGCCGAGGGGGTTGGTAAGCTCACTTAAAAAAAAAAATTATTTATTATTTATTTTTGGCCGCTTTGGGTCTTCGTTGCGGGGCGCGGGCTTCACATTGCGGTGGCTTCTCTTGTTGTGGAGCACGGGCTGTAGGCGCACAGGCTTCAGTAGTTGTGGCACGAGGGCTCAGTAGTTGTGGCTCGCGGGCTCTAGGGCGCAGGCTCAGTAGTCGTGGCTCACGAGCTCAGTTGCTCCGCGGCACGTGGGATCTTCCCGGACCGGGGCTCGAACCCGTGTCCCCTGCACTGGCAGGCGGATCCTTAACCGCTGCGCCACCAGGGAAGCCCTGAGCTCATTTTTAGAACCATTTTTGATGGGGCAGGGTGGACAGTGTTCGCTCTTCTTGGAGAAAGTCAATGGCATAATAAAAGTTTTCAGCTCGGCGTCACTGACGTGTAATTCACATGCACTCATGCACGTATGTGGTAAGTTCTGACGTAGGTATCCACCGTGAAAACATCACAGTCAAGGTAAGCAATGTGCCTCCATCACGCCTCCCCCCACAGAGTGTCCTGCAGCCCCTCCGGCCTCCCATCGCCAGCACTTGCTCATCCACTTGCCGTCATGGAGACCTGTCTGCTTCTCTAGAGTTTTATGTGATGGACTCACAACCCACATCCTCTTTCTGGCCTGGCTTCTTGCACTCGGTGTAACACGTTTGAGATTCAGCCCGGCTGTTGTAAATCACCAGTTCGTTCCTTCTTGCCGCCGAGTAATTGTGTGCTTTTAAAAAGGGAAAAACCCAAACCCTTGTTTTCATAACAAAATGTAAAAAGGGAGCAAGCTTCCTAATCCTTATCGAACGGGAACGTGGGTTTACGATTATTGAGAAACGCTGAGCTGGAATGTGGTCAGAGTGCATTGCAGCCCCGGGTTCTCTTACCACCATTGCTAAATTTGAGCACATTTGGAAACATTTTAGACCTGCAAGAAGGCGGCCCCGCAGGACATGGAAACAAGCGCTCAGCTGTCTCTGCAACCGCAGGCTCTCTGATGAGAGGATTAGTGAAGACACTGCCTGACGGAGGGTCCAAGAAGCATTCCGTGTGTCTTCCGCTGTCCTTACACCCTCCTCGTTCGGTAGATAAGGGGCAAGAGCTATTTTCCGTGTTGCACAAATAGGAAATGCGGTTCGGTGAGCGTGTGAGGATTGTTACTCAAGACAGAAGTGAGTTAGGGGCTGACTGGGCTGCCTGCTCTCCAGTCCCAGCCTTGCTGGAGGCTCGGCTTGGCTCACGTTTGAAAGAAAAGTGCAATAATTTCACTTTCACTTTTGTTCTCGTTTGAGCTGTGATAGGATCTTTAAACTGGAGGAGTTAAGGTTTTCTCTTCCCCCTTTCTTCTTGAAACTTTCCCCTTTCCACTGGGTTAGGGCCAGCACGTGTCGAGGGTTCCACAGCCCAGTGCCCGTGTGGAGTGAGGCTCTTTTCCAAACATCAGGGATACGCCGCGCTGGGTAAATGCTGGAGGTTCCCGTGGAGTGGGTAGGACGGAAGGACCAAATGAGAATTAAACGGTGTGTCTTACCCGCTTCTGGGTCATGGAAGATTTGAGAATCTGGTGAAATTGGGGGTCCTCTTTCCCGGAAAAATGCGCAGATGTGCACGCACGCGATTTTGCAATGATCTCAGAGTGTTTAGTCTCCCCAGAGCTGGTCTGTAGGAATGACCTCAGGGTGAGTAGTTTTGGCCTGAAATGAAATAGTCATGCTTTCAGGGAAACACAAAGCCATAGTCACGGATGAGACAGCGATTACAGATAAAGGCTGGGTGGGGCTGGTGGGTTGGGTAATGTTTGGATAGATAGTCCTCTCTATCAAATAGGACTAATACCGCCGCCCCCCCCCCCCCCGCGCCCCCAGCTACTACCCAGTTGGGGTGGGGTGTTAGTCTCTGGGAGGCACAATTCTGGGCAGAGGGGGACGTCTGGGGGTGGGGGGTGGGGAGAGTGGAAGTAGGAAAGCTCCAGGGAGCCCACATGCCCAGTTTGGCTGGAGGAAGATTATGGGATCGGCAGAAACAGCCATAGAAACAGAGGGAGAGGTCATATTGTGGGTGAAATTGAAAGCAAGGTGAGTACTTCTTCCCCCCCCACCCCACGTAAAATATTCCATAATCCCTTTTATTTATTTAACATCTTTTTTTTTTTTTTTTTTTTTTTTTTGCGGTACGCGGGCCTCTCTCTGCTGTGGCCTCTCCCGCTGCGGAGCACAGGCTCCGGACGCGCAGGCTCAGCGGCCACGGCTCACGGGCCCAGCCGCTCCGCGGCACGTGGGATCCTCCCGGACCGGGGCACGAACCCGGTTCCCCTGCATCGGCAGGCGGACGCGCAACCACTGCGCCACCAGGGAAGCCCTAACATCTTTATTGGAGTGTAATTGCTCTGCCAGGCCTTTTATTTATTTGTTTATTTTTCAGGTGGAGGTTTGGAGTGTATATAGGTGCATAATACATATTTATTGTCACAAATTAAGGATGTTGACAAAAATCAGAAATTCTCATATCATATAATCTGATCTCTGCTAATAGCTGACGTAGTTTGTTCTACAGTCTGCGAATATTCTTATCCCTCTCCCAGCTCTGAGCCGCCACCCCAGTTAGAAGATAAATCCTGTGAATTCACCACAATTTAGATAACTCGTCTGTCGATGTTCTTCACGTTTATTTAAGGCTCAACATTATATCCAAGGATTTTTCTTAATTTTTTCATTTTATTTTATTATTTGGCTGCATTGGGTCTTAGAGGGGGCGCACGGGCTCTTCTTCGTGGCGTGCAGCCTTCTCTCTAGCGGAGGCGTGTGGGCTCAGTAGTTGTAGCACGTGGGCTTAGTTGCTCTGCGGCATGTGGGATCTTGGTTCCCCGACCAGAGATGGAACCCGTGTCCCCTGCATTGGAAGGCAGATTCTTAACCACTGGACCACCAAGGAAGACCCAGATATTTCTTTTTTTTTTTTTTTTTTTTTTTTTGTGGTACGCGGGCCTCTCACTGTCGTGGCCTCTCCC
>NC_041217.1:1820661-1849383 GCF_002837175.3 Physeter macrocephalus
CCCTCCCTCCCCCTCCCTTCCTCCCTTCCCCCCTCCCCCCCCTTCCTTCCCTCCTTCCTTTGGAGCCTAGATTTTTAACATGGGTTCTTTTTAAAAAAAAAAAAAAATTATTTATTTATTTTATTTATTTTTGGCTGTGCTGGGTATTCGTTGCTGCACGCAGGCTTTCTCTAGTTGCGGCGAGCGGGGCCTCCTCTTCGTTGCGGTGTGCGGGCTTCTCATTGCGGTGGCTTCTCTAGTTGCAGAGCACAGGCTCTAGGCACGCAGGCTTCAGTAGCTGTGGCACACACACACAGGCTCAGCAGTTGTGGCGCACGGGCTTAGTTGCTCTGCAGCATGTGGGATCTTCCCGGACCAGGGCTCAAACCCGTGTCCCCTGCACTGGCAGGCGGATTCTTAACCGCTGCGCCACCAGGGAAATCCTTAACATTGGTTTTTCATTCAGGAATGACACGGCAAGCAAGCAACACTGGCACTTTTATCCAGGACATTCGCCCAGGTGTTTCCCTGAAGATTCTCACTCCTTAGGTCTTAGGTGGGGCCCAGGCATTTGTATTTTGAAAAAGCACACGTGATCTGAGAGGCACCCCTGCTTTATAAAATGTTAGTGTGCATGTAGGTGCAATAATGTGTTTTAGTTAACTTGGGATGGAAGGAGTTGCTGCCTCTTTTACTTCTTAGGCCAGACGGGTGTGGTCAATGATTAGACATCATAATTACAAAAGCAATGCCTACTCTAGAAAATGTAGACAATACAGAAGATCAACAAGAAGCAAAGAAAATACCAACAATCTTCCCACCCAGACATGACTGCTGCTAACATTTTCATGAAAATCCTTTCACTTTTTTCTTGAAAACACACCACAAATGATCATACTCTTGTATGAACTGCTTTTTTCATTTAATATATCCTGATCATATTTTCAAGTTATTAACTAATCTTCCATGTTTTTTTAAAAAAATAAATTTATTTATTTTATTTATTTATTTTTGGCTGCATTGGATCTTTGTTGCTGCGCTTGGGCTTTCTCTAGTTGCGGCGAGCGGGGGCTACTCTTGGTTGCAGTGAGTGGGCTTCTCACCGCGATGGCTTCTCTTGTTGGGGAGCAGGGGCTCTAGGCACGTGGGCTTCAGTAGTTATGGCGTGTGGGCTCAGTAGTTGTGACACGTGGACTCTTGAGCGCAGGCTCAGTAGTTGTGGCACACGGGCTTCATTGCTCCGCGGCATGTGGGATCTTCCGGACCAGGGATCGAACCTGTTTCCCCTGCAGTGGCAGGCAGATTCTTAACCGCTGCGCCAGGGAAGCCCTTCCATGTTTTTTTAAACAGCTCAAGAGTATCTATTGGGGCTTCCCTGGTGGCGCAGTGGTTGAGAGTCCGCCTGCCGATGAAGGGGACATGGGTTCGTGCCCCGGTCCGGGAGGATCCCACGTGCCGCGGAGCGGCTGGGCCCGTGAGCCGTGGCCGCTGAGCCTGCGCGTCCGGAGCCTGTGCGCCGCAACGGGAGGGGCCACAACAGTGAGAGGCCCGCGTACCGCAAAAAAAAAAAAAAAAAAAAAAAAGAGTATCTATTGTACATGCTTTATATTATTTCAGTAATATCCTATTCCTGGTGCAGGGATTCACAGATGAGTGAACATGGATGTTGTTCTTTAGGAGTTGATTGTCTAGTACAAGAACACATGTGAAAAAGTATAACACAATTTAGGAATCACTATAAAGAATACCTTGTTTAAGGGGACTTCCCTGGCGGTCCAGTGGTTAAGACTCTGCCCTTCCAATGCAGGGGACGTGGGTTCAATCCCTGGTCGGGGAACTAGGATCCCACATGCTGCGAGTTGTGTCCCCCCCCCAAAAAAACCACCTTGTTTAACACTACAATCAAGTGAGCTTGGCAAATATTGGCTCATCCAAGATCCAGGTTTATTCTGTGTTACTTCCTGGTGGACCTGTATTTCATAATTAATAACCACTAATACTAACACCATTTACTGAATTTCAGTTACTTAGCAGGTACTGTGGCAGGCACTTTACATAAATTATCTAAGTTTACAAACATGACGCAAGATAAGTTTATTTTAAAAAATAAATTTTATTGAGACATAATTCACATCCATTGTAATTCACCCATTTAAGGTGTACAACTCAGTGGTTTGTAGTATATTCACAGGATTGTGCAACCATCACCACAATCAATTTGAGAACGCATTTACTACCCCACCGAGGACCTCTGTACCCACCCATCAGCAGCCTGTCTCCATTTCTTCACAACTCACCCAACCTGAGGCAACCACTTGTGCCTATATTCTGGACATTTCATATAAATGGGATCCTACAGTATGTGGTCTTTTGTGGCTGACATCTTTCACATAACACAATTTGAAGGTTCATCCATGTCATAGTAAGTATCAGTAGCCCATACTTTTAATGGCCAAATAATATTCAATTGGACGTATATAGCACATTTTATTTATCTATTCATCAGTGGATGGACATCTGAGTTGTTTCCACTTTAGGGCTATTATAAATAATGCTGCTGTGAACACTTGTGTCCAAGTTTCTGTGTGGTTGTGTGTTTTCACGTCTCTTGGATGGATCCCCAGGAAAGGAATTGCCGGGTCATACGTTAACTCTCTTCTTTTGAGGAACTGCCAGACTATTTTCTGAAGTGGCCACACCGTTCTACATTCCCATCAGCTGTCTAAGAATTCTGATTTGTTCACATCCTCGCCAACACTTGTCAGTATATGTCATTCTGATTATCGCCAAAGATAGGTTTTGTTATCCCTAATTTTCCAATGAAGGTACCCAGGGCCTAAGCAGTTGCCAGACCATAGACAGGTACCTGGTACCCTCAGACCCCAGAGCTCGTCTGCCTGCAACCCACACCTCTCTGACTCAACTTATCTTGTAATAATGGAAAGAGGAAAGCATGGAAATTCATTTTTTTCTCAGATAGTTCAGTATTTTTTTTTCCTGAATTAGTTGGCAATTGAATATTTTGTATGATGGATTTTTGTAAATGACTGGTATTCCTTCTATTAAATGTATATGTCTGATTTAATTCTACTACCTCTTACAACAAGATTTATGTCCAGGTTTGTATAGAGTACAGGTGATAAGTGTGGTAAAGCAATCGCGGAAATGTCCCTCAATTTTAGAGTTTCCTAACTGTAAAATGGGAATTCTTAGTCAGAAAAAAGTGGATAAACAGACAGAAACTCAGGTGGGGATGTTTGTTCTGGGGCTCACGTCATGACAGCTCTTCAGATTTATCTTTACATCTTTAAACGTTTACGTGCAGACACATTAGCCCAGCCCCAGACCAAGTAAGTTGGAACCTTCACCATTGGCTCTGGGGTGTCTGCATTTCCAGAAGCTCTCAGGGTGATTCTGAGGCTCAGCTAAGGTTGAGAACCAGTGGTTTATATGAACAAAATGATTTGCAGAACTGTGATGTTTTTGAGAAAAGTGACTGGCGGGCCTGGTTGGGAACATCCGGTGTGAATGTTCTCTGTGTTTCTGTTGCCGAGGGTGGGAAGGGTACCTGGGGTGGGGGGTATCAGGGTGGCTTTGGCAGCTGGGAGAGGGCAGCTTGGGTAAAGTGGAAAGGGCATTGAGTAAAGCAGCATCTGTTTTCAAGTCATGGTGAAGCTCCCTGATAAAGAAATGGTATTCATGTGCTGTCACTTCATGCCTCCCCCAACTTGTTATTTTTTTCTTTTTTTTCGTATTTTGCAACAGAACACAGCCATGGTTTCATGTCTTCTAGCTTTGCGTGCATCACATAGTGTATAGGCCAGGCCAGAAGCAGTCTCCTTTTTGTTTACCTACACCCTGTAATTTTGTGCACAGAACAGAACTTGGAGCACACCTAGCGTGACTCTATCATTACGAATGTGAAAAAACCAAGGCCTGGAACACTAAGCTTCTGGGTCTCACATAGCAAGGCAAGGACTAGAAACGGCCGTCCTTGGCTAGAGGCTATTCCGTCTCCACCATAGTTTGTGGCCAGCCCACTGCTATATATGCAGTCCCTTTCAACCCATTTTCTCTTTTTATTACATGAAGCTTTGGCAAACAAGGCTTCCATCATTCAGAGGTTTTTCAAAAATTCTCTTTTTAGTTTGTTTCTGATATTTAAGAATGGCCCTGGGGTCATTTTTCTGATACCCTTCATTATCCCTCCCCCCGCCCCCAGTTTTATTGAGCTATAAGTAACATATAACATTGTATTAGTTTAAGTTGTACCCCACTTGTTATCGTGAAAAATTTCAAATCTAGAGAAAAGTTGAACGAATAACACAATGAACGTCAGTATTCTTTTTATCTAGACTGAGCAATTGTTAACATTTTGGCACGTTACCTTTCTTTTCTTTTTTTTTGTAATTAATTTTTATTGGAGTAGAGTTGATGTACAATGTTGTGTTACTTTCTGCTGTACAGCAAAGTGGATCAGTTATACATATACATCTATCCACTCTTTTTTAGATTCTTTTCCCATATAGGTCATGACAGAGTAGTGAGCAGAGTTCCCTGTGCTGTCTCTGAATCTCTCTTTTCTAAACCATTTGAAAGTAAGATGCAGACATCATGACACTTACATTTTAGTAACTCCTAAAAATAAGCATGATTTTCCACATAACCATAATACCGTCATCCCACTAAAGAATCTAACATTGATACAATATTATGATGGCGTATACAGTCTATATTCATTTCCCCCAATTTTCCAGTTAATGCTCTTCATGGCTTAAAAAAAAAAAGTCCAGGATGTAACTGAAGTTTAGGCATTGCATCTGGTTGCCATGCCTTTAGTCTCCTTTAATCAAGAACACCCCTCGCCTGCCTTTATTTTGGACTTCGGATATTGACATTTTTGAAAAATCCAGATCAGTTATTCTGCAGAATATGCCTCGATCTGGCTGCGGCCAGGTCCTCGTGGGTACAGTCAGGGGGACAGTTGACATCCTACACGGGTGATGTGGGCCCTCTCTGAGCAAGACATCAGGTGATGTCAGTGCAAGACCTGGTCACCTGGCCCAGAGGTGCCCACCAGACTTCTTCGCTGGCCAGGTAGCGGTCTCCTTTGTAACTGATAAGTAATCTGTTGGATGATTCGTAGAGTTTGTGTGATTATCCTTTCTTCCAGGGACCTTTCACCCCATGGCTTTAGCATCTAAGCTGATCCTTGCCCGAGTCAATTGTTCCAGCGATGGTTTTCCAGTAGATCTACATTTATTTGTTGGTGGCCTGTGACTGTATAACCAAGTAAAGATAATTCAGGAATTATCTGAACCTGTGACTGTTACCTTATTTGGAAAAGGGGTCTTTGCTGATATAATTAAGTTAAGGGCCTTGAGATGAGGAGATTATTCAGGTGGGCCTGAAATCCAATGACCAGTGTCCTTGGCAGAGGGAGATTTGAGACAGAGGAGAAGACACAGAGGAAGAGGTAGTGCGGCCACCAAGGAAGAAGAATTTTGTCACCTCCGTAGTTCCTCACCTACTCGGCTCGTGTGTTTCCTAAAGCAGGGGCCGGCGACTGCAGCTCCAGGGTCGGATCCACTATCACCTGTTTTTCTGGAGCCTGCGAACTAAAAGTGGTGTTTACCTTTTTAAACGGTTGGAAAAAATTAAAAGAAGAATTCGTGACATGTGCAAATGAGACACACCTCCCATCTCTGCGTCCAGACAAAGCTTTATTGGAGGACAGCCACACGCACATGTACACGTTGTCTCCGGCTGCTTTCCTGTAACACTGCAGACTCGACTCGTTGCAGGGAGCCCGTTTGGACAGCCAAGTCTAGAATATTCACTCTCTGGCTCTTTACAGAAAAAGTCTGCCCACCCCTGTCCTCCAGGATGGACAGAAGTTGCGTGGTCACTGATAAGCCTCTCTGCTTCCTGATCCTCTACTATTCATGTGCGTATTTGACTCCACTTCACGCAAACCTTTATTTATTCGACAAATATTTATTGAGCATCTACTTCTTCCACCAAATAGGTCAAGGGGCTCAGCCCTGACTGTCCCCCTAAGCTGGTGGAGGGGTGTCCAGAGCGCTGGGGACAAGGGGCCCCAGTGGCTGAACAGTCCCCTCAGCCCCACACCTCTCTGTCAAGGGGGCATGTGGTCGCTGTCTATAGGAAGAAGGCTCGGGCATCCATGGGGTTGACCCTACACCTTGGGCGGGATCGGCCCTGAAGCAGGTGGGCAGGCTCTGCTCCTGAGATGAGGATTTTCTAATCCTTCTCAGTTTGGGCTCACCTGTCACCTGGCGAGGCTCAGACGCCCTGCTCTCCGCTTGTGCCTCTCTGTCTCCACCTGGGGTTGTAAATACATCTGAAAGAGCCGCAGAGGCCCCTTTTTCCTCTTCCGCCACGGTTTCCATTTCCTGTCCCCTGTCCCAGCTGTTAAAGCTACATTAGCTAAGGAGGAGCTTGGAGGAACAAGAAATAATGGCAGTCAGCTAGGTGCCCAGGACAAGCATCCTCATGAGGTGCTTTTACAGGCACTGCCGTTTTTAATCTTTTCATTAAAATCTTTTCTTTAAATGGTAGGTACTTTTATTGTTCTCCTATTTTACAGATGACAAAACTGAGGCTCAGAGAGGTGAAGGAATTGGCCCAAGGGAACATGACTGGGAAGCAGGGAGCCTGGAATTTGAACGCAGGCGGTTTGATCTCGTGAGGACAGGCCGAGCATGTGGGCATATCCTGTGACCTGAAAGCTGTGTGGGTAGAAACTGTGGCCTTTTTTCTGTAATGGCATTTTTGGCCACGCCCTCAGGTACATGCCGAGGAGAAAACTGGTCGCTTAGGCTGACCATCATCTACCAAAGGGACTTGAAAGTCCTAACAGGCCAGAAAATGGATGAAGGACGGAAGGACGGACAGACGTGCTTTCTGCTGGGGTGGGGTTGTCATCACTTTGTAAAGTTAAAACATCGCGACAACCCAGGATGTTTCTCGACTCGAGCCCTGATTGTCCAGAATATCAGGGACCATACCTTTAGCAGAACTGACCAGCCCAGCAATGCCCGAGGTGTCTATGGAATGTTAATCACATTTCCAGAAAAGGGGGAGTGGTCAGATAAGGATGGGGAATGTGGAGGCCGGCTAAGCCAGGCAGGATTCTTGACAGAGACTCCCGTGGCCCTCGGGCAGGGACAGGGGATGCTGTCCCCTGTCACTGCCCACCTCAGGGGACAGGACAGGTGCTCCTGGGTAATGCTACCTCGGGCCTCGTTCTTTCCATTTTCGTTTAAGCCCCAAACAGGGAGGAGAGATAAATGGGGAATTTGGGATTAACAGATCCAGCACAGGGAACTACAGTCAATATCTTGCAATAACATCACGGAAGAGAATCTGAAAAAGGGTATATATATAAAACTGAATCACTTTGCGGTACACCTGAAGCATTGTCCATCAACTCTACTTCAGTTAAAACAAACAAACTAACTAATATAGGCCAGCCCTAGAAGGTTTTAGAAGAAAAATTAAATATTCTTTAATTTTTAAGAATTGGTAAAAGAAGATAATTTTATTTATTTATTTATTTATTGAAGTACAGTTGATTGACAATGTTAATTTCTGCTGTACAGCAAAGTGACTCAGTTCTACACATATATACACTCTTCTTTAATAATTTGGTTTTTTGAGTTTTTATTTTTATCTATTTATGTTTATTCTTTTAATTTTTATTAATAATTTGTTTTTTAAGATTAAATAAAATTATAGTATTCAGAAAAGAAGAACAACAAAAAGAAGTCCCAAACACTTGAGTGACTATAGAAAAGTCTGCGTCTTGGGTCCGTTCGCTGCTATTTCTAGGCTGGACCACATTTCATTCATACAACGTTTCCTGGCTCTGTAAACACTTTGTTAGGAAAGTTCTGTAGAAATTAATAATCAGACACGATATTAATAATACAGAATTAGCTTGGAGTTTCCCGAGAATTTTTCGGTTACAGTTACAGTGATGTCTCAGTAAAAATCAAAGGAAACTGGATCATATAAACCTTTCTCAAGTGTCAATGTTTTCTGTATTTTAGTTTGTCCAATCCTCTACGTCGTGCTCAAAATATCAGGACCCCAGAATATAAAGCATGCTTTGGTTCGAATGATAGATGCAAAATACACATTTGTGCAGCTCCGATGTGGGAATTGCAGCACCCGCACTGTAGCACGCTCAACATGGGAATATGTGGAATTTTCTTGTCGTTTTCAGGAAATAAGGTGTCATTGTTAGGACGGTTTCCTGTGGTAAAAAAATTCTCTAATTTGGTTTTAAAAGAGCAGCCTTAGCTGTTGTTTTTGACTCAGAAATCCATAGGAAATCTAAAATTGTATCTTTTTTTTTTTCTTTTTATGTGTGTGCTTGTGTGTGTGTGGAAGAATTTTCCGTATTTTCCACAGACAAGAAATGAGCAGGTTCTCTTCCTGGTAGCGAACAATGCGATGATGTTTGCATTTTCTACACGCACGTGTGCAGACGCCCTGGCGTTAAAAGGAGGGAAACTCTGTGTTGATTTGGGTGACGGGTTACAGGTACAGAAACCATCCTTCTTATTCTGTGAGTCCCAGTCCTGAGAGCTGGTCAGCCCCGCAGCCTTAAGGTTAGGATCTGTGGCCGTCCAACGGTTTTTTAACTTGAAGCTTCTCTGGCTTGGACCTCAGGACAAGCTTGCACTTAAAAACAGAGCTAACCATTTCTGGTTTGCTCGAGCCATGCTTTATTCTTTTAAGGAAGAGGTAGTCTGTCCTTAGTTTCTTTACATAAAGTGCCAGGAAAAGAAATACTTCGCAAAAGTCTTTGCAGTGTCATTAGAGAAGTTAAATACTGAAGACTCAAAACCTAATCAGAGCGTTCTTAAAAAAAGAAAAAAAAAAAAAGGCCAACGGGGAGGAAGCACTGCTGCTAGTGGGACGGGCAGTGAGGGACTGCCGCTCTGGGGGAGGGGAGGCTGATGCTTTTTGCGGGGCGGGGTGGGGGGGGGGAGGGGACGGGGCGGGGAGTTGATACCAAGGCTCTCTCAGAGCTGTGGGCACCAGACCAGGTTTTCAGGACCTCACAACCCCGTGGTCTTCTCTTCCCTTTTTTTTTTTTTTAATTGTGGTACAGTATATATGACACGATTCACCAATTTAACCGTTTTACAGTGTTCCAATTCAGTGGCATCTAGCACGTTCACCATGTCGTGCGACTGTCACCATGATCTAATTCCAGAGCATTTCCACCCCGGCAGGAGACCCGCCCCGTTGTCCTTCCGCATCTCTCCCTGCCCCGCGCCCGCCTTCCATCTATGGATTCGGATTCGCCTCTTCTGGGCATTTCCCACAAGCGGAGTCATGCAATACGTGGCTTTTGATCTGGCTTCTTTCACATAGCATGTGTTTCCTAGGTTCATCCCTGTTGTAATGTGTGTCAGTACTTCATGCCTTTTTATGGCTGAATAATATTCAATTGTATGGCTGGACCACATTTCATTCATCCATTCACCCGCTGAGGACATCTGGGTTGTTTGCACCTTTTGTCTGTTGTAAATAATGCTGCTATGAACATCCATGTGCAAGTTATTATTTGAAAGCCTGTTTTTAATTCTTTCAGGTACACACCTAGAAGTGGAATTGCTGGATCATGTGGTAGTTCTATGTTTAACTTATTGAGAAACCACCAAACCGTCTTTTCTCTTGCCTTTTAATAGCCTATTTTTTTAAAAAAATTTATTTATTTATTTGGTTGCGCTGGGTCTTAGTTGTGGCAAGCGGGCTCCTTAGTTGCGGCTCAGCGGCTCCTTTCTTGCGGCACGTGGGCTCCCTAGTTGTGGCATGTGAACTCTTAGTTGCGGCATGCATGTGGGATCTAGTTCCCTGACCAGGGATCGAACCTGGGACCCCTGCATTGGGAGCGCGGAGTCTTAACCGCTGGGCCACCAGGGAAGTCCTTCTCTTGCTTTCTAAATGGCCCTCTTAAAAGAAAAATTTACCACACAATTGATATTACAAAATAAATTATGGGATGTGTTAAAGAATGGTTATATTTCTAGACTGAATATTAAACGTCTAAGGTTTCTTTGGGGCCAAAATGCACTCAGAATAGTTTGCTAAATGAACAAGCAAACACAAACCACTTATATTTATTTACTTCCTGCCAGAGTTGGCTTTTTCCTACAATATTCAGCCTTTTGCAAAATCCAGCATCTCTTAAGAGGATGGTTATAAATCGATTATACTGTCACTGTCCGCTTTGGTTTTATACTTTTTGGGTCAGATGGCGGCCCTCTAATCTCTTTCGTGATTTGGGTGGATACAGAGTAATCCCAGGGCAGATCCGAGTTACTGCTCACCTTCCATTTGACGTTGACTTCTGCTTAAATGTCACGGTTCCCCAGGGCAGGTAGATGGGAAATAACATGATTACAGATAATACTGACGATCTCCCAACATCACATTGGCTGGCGACTTCCTGGTGGCAGTGGACATAGCGAAGATTGGGGCGTTTGCCTGCCTGGGACACAGTGAGCTCACAGGAGGGGACTGGCCCATTCCTGTAGGGGCAGCTCTCACCCCCCAACTCCTCCCTGGTCCAGCCTCTCCAGCTCCCTGGATTTTGGGAAATAGTTCGAGGGCGCTTCTCCTCGAGGGGTCTGCTCTCACCCAAAGCACTCAATAATCAATATGGCGCAGGCATCGGCCAGTCGGCACAGAGGATGTGGGCCATGGAAGGATGCAGAAGGTTCTGGAAGCCCCCCAGGGCTCAGACTCCATGCAGTAGCTGCTGGAACATGGGCTGGTCTCAGGGTCCTGGGGTTCAGATGGAGAGGAGTGGCCCTGGGAGGGAGTGTTAGGGTATTGACTATTTATCAACTGACATACAAGTATTTTAATATTTTAACAGCTAGCATGGCTGTCCTGCCAGGCTTGGAGGATTTATCACTAGAAACTATGCTAATACTCCCCCTCCCCAACCATCCTTCACCAGGAATCTTCAGGACCACGAGTCTGCTGTCTTACCTGCTGTCTTTCCACAGGAAGTAGTTACCCGTTTTCCTACTGGGGAGGGTGTTATTTTGCCTACTTACCTGAGGCTCTGACTGTGAAGCGATGCCCATCCTACCCAGATCAGTCTAGGAGGGTCACTCCATGACTAGTGATTCCTCGTACTTGCAGGAATTCCCTACTCCATGTTTTATCGCAGCCTTTTTTTTTAAAAATTAATTAATTTATTTATATTTTTGGCTGCATTGGGTATTCATTGCTGCACGCGGGCTTTCTCTAGTTGTGGCGAGCGGGGGCTACTCTTCGTTGCGGAGCACGGGCTTCTCACTGCGGTGGCTTCTCTTGTTGTGGAGCACAGGCTCTAGGAGTGCAGACTTCGGTAGCTGTGGCTCGTGGGCTCAGTAGTTGTGGCACGCGGGCTTAGTTGATCCGCGGCATGTGGGATCTTCCTGGACCAGGGCTCGAACCCGTGTCCCCTGCATTGGCAGGCAGATTCCTAACCACTGCGCCACCAGGGACGCCCCCCAGCTTCTTTTTTATTTACAATGTCTTTTCGTACCTTCCTCCCTGCACATAGGAACATGTGTTCTCCCAAAATATGCCCTGTCAGTCATCATCTCCATCTCACCATTGCCTCCATGTCATCGTTGGTTAAAATCCTTTCATACTGGCTGAGTATTCTTTCAGGGTCACAGGCTGTCCGTTTTTGGAAGCTGGGGAGAGGGTGGGTGACCCGAGCTGTGCAGTCAGCCTTTTTCAGGGTTGATGTGGACCCCTGGAGAGGGACTCTGGGACCATCGACTCCAAGGCTGCCTGGCCATTCATTCCAGGACTTGGAAAAACCTATCTGAGAACAACTTCCCACAGGAGGTGAAGGGTGGGAAGATGTGCCCTGGAGGCACCAGCTGAGCCCTGGCCTCAGCCGTGGTCTTCTCCGCCACTGGGGACGGTCAAGTCTCTTTTTTGCTTCAATTGTTTTGAATTAGATTTTTGTCACTGACGAGAAGGAGGTGGCATGTCTTTCAAGGCACAGGTCACGCACCAGCTCAGCTCATCACCTGCCTCCTTCCCCCCTGGCTCTTTGTTTGCACTGGCACTGTGATGGGCTGTGCAGTTTGTGGACGAGCTTCATCCTGCAAGAGTCAGGGACCCTGCAGGCCGAATCCTGGAGGGTCAAGGCCAGGCTGCATGGGTGGTGAGGCTCTGAGTACCGCTCGTTCTTTGGTGACATTGGGCAGGGGAGTGGGGCGGGCTGGTGGGCGAGGGGTAGGGTGCTGGGCTCAGGCGGCTCCAGAGGGCTCCAGAAAGCTCCAGAAGAAAAAAAACTCTGCCCCACGTGGCTGAGAGCATTTGCATTTAGAGACAAAGGGGAGCCAGGGGAGAGGAAGGGACCAGCAAGAGGGCTGGCGTGAGGAGGGTGGAGACTTACTCAGAGACACAAATGGGAGAAGAGAGAATGGATTAAGATATGGTGACATTTTAACACGGAGAGGAAGGAATACACACATCATGATTTTAATCTCTGCAAAGCAGCAAATCATCAATTTACCAGATGTGTTTTAATTTAAGACTATTTTCCTTAAAACTGCCTTGAGGGTCGAACAGCCACGTCTTCATTTTCCCTCTAAGAGGAGGTCGCCTCTCACCAACTCCTAAGGGGTTTCCTTGCCCGTGTTCTCTTCCCACCCCAACTGACGCTCTGTCTGGTGTCTAGGACCCGAAAATGCCAATCCTACCTTGTCACCTCTTTTCTTGTTCCCCTGCACAAGCTTCCCAGAGGTTCCAGAGTGAAATCTCCAGTCCTCAGCTTGGCACACAAGGCCTTATGTTCTGTCCCAGCCCAGTACCTAGGGGGCTTCGTGATAGGTAGGCCCCGCCCACCTGTCCAGACCATCTTCCACCACTGCTCACCTGCCCTCCCCCTCTCACCCCTCATCCCTACCTCACACTTCATACCTGCGCAGCACTGATATTTGGTATTTGGTATTACTTGGTATTTTCTGCCAAAACTTGTGCTCTTCTTTCTCTCTAAATCTTTCTACATATTTTGTTTGCTTTGTTTTGGCTGCGTGGCATGCGGGATCTTAGTTCCCCGACCAGGGATCAAACCCGCAACCCCTGCAGTGGAAGCACAGAGTCCTAACCACTGGACCGCCAGAGAAGCCCTCAATCTTTTAATATATTGTTCCCGTTTAATTCAATGACACTGATTGAGCAGGAAGGAGGGGTCAGCTCCTGCCCTTCTTCTCTGGGGAGATTTTCTGGGACACTTTAGAGAGAGCTAAGAAGCATTGATTACATAGTAAGGATCAGATATGAATAAAACTTAATTTTTTAAAAGATTTTTTTGATGTGGACCTTTTTTAAAAATAAATTTATTTATTTATTTGTTTATTGTTTGGCTGCATTGGGTCTTCGTTGCTGTGCGCGGGCTTTCTCTAGTTGTGGTGAGCGGGGGCTACTCTTCGTTGCGGTGTGTGGGCTTCTCATTGCGGTGGCTTCTCTTGTTGTGGAGCACAGGCTCTAGGTGCGCGGACTTCAGTAGTTGTGGCACGTGGGTTCAGTAGTTGTGGCTCGTGGGCTCTAGAGCGCGGGCTCAGTAGTTGTGGCGCACGGGCTTAGTTGCTCCGCAGCATGTGGGATCTTCCCGGACCAGGGCTCGAACCCGTGTCCCCTGCATGGGCAGGCGGATTCTTAACCACTGTGCCACCAGGGAAGCCGCAATGTGGACAATTTTTAAAGTCTTTATTGAAGTTGTTACAATATTGCTTCTGTTTTATGATTTTTTTTTGGGCCACAAGGCATGTGGGATCTTAGCTCCCCGACCAGGGATCGAACCCGCACCCCCTGCACTGGAAGGGCAGAGTCTTAACCACTGGACCGCCAGAGAAGTCCCAAATATAACTTAATTTACAAGTGCAAATTGACCTCTGCATTTTTCCCACAATAGGAACTCAGAATGTGAGCTAACTCTCATCTGGTGGTCAGCTCTACAGCATTTTGCATACTCTTTTTTACAGATTGGGCCTTGCTGTATCCATATGCATTATTGTATAGGATTATATGTATCCGAATAGTGTTTTGTGTGTTATGGACCATGCATGGGACTTTCCAGGGAGTAATTTTGAGTATATGTCAGTTTCACCTTCTCGCTGACTTTAGACCTTACACCTTCTTCAGATTAAGTTAAGGGATGAGGTGAAATTGCGTATATCATACTTGAAAACTCTTGAGAAGGCGCTGGGTTGGAGGGTGACGTCCAAGTCCAACAATGACACCTTTTGCTCCAGAGTTTGAGTTGAACCTGGGAGGAAGCCGTGGCTTGCATTCGGAGCCAGGAGTGTCTGGAAACAGGAGACTCACTGTTCAGAGACATTTAGGGAAAGAGATGCCGAGGGAACCAGAGTCACGGGTGCTTGTTTGTGGAACGGCTTGGGCTATTTCTACTGTTTTCTCTTTTCTTGGCCACGCCTTGGGCCTTACATGATCTTAGTTCCCCAACCAGGGATTGAGCCCGGAGCCCCGGCAGCGAAAGCGCCGAGTCCT
Organism: Physeter macrocephalus; assembly: GCF_002837175.3. Lineage (NCBI taxonomy): Eukaryota > Metazoa > Chordata > Mammalia > Artiodactyla > Physeteridae > Physeter > Physeter macrocephalus. The sequence continues at coordinate 1,835,209 of NC_041217.1, forward strand.
AACCACTGGACCATCAGGGAAGTCCCCTATATTGTTTTCCTTTCCTCTTATAAAAAGGACTGGCAGAAGAATATAGTCTGGGGCTGTGTCTGAGGGATGGCAGTTCATAGGTCAAGGGGAATGTGTGTCCAGAGTGAGAGCCGGAGGCCTAAGCGTGCCCAGGTGGACACGGCTGCTTATGGGTCAGGAGGAGGAGGGTCCGGGAGGGAATCTGAAAGGGGCCAAGCCAAGGAAAATAGTGTCAGGGAAAAGAGAGTGGTGCAAAGGGCCCGATACCGTAGACAGAGGCCTCCCCGTCGAAATGAAGTCGGGTGAGGCTGGAGGGCATCCTCCGAGTTACCTTCTCCAGAGTGGACTTCTGCCAGCATGAACTGCAGGTAGAGGCCAGACTGCAGGGTGGGGACCTGGGGAGGCGAGACTCACTTTTTCAATAATGTAGAGAGTTGGGAGAATGTGGAAGGTTGCTAGAAGGAGAGTGAGGGCTAAGAGAACGCTTTATTATTTAATTAAAAAAAATTTTTTTTTGGAGTGTAGTTGATTTACAATGTTGTGTTAGTTTCAGGGGTACAGCACAGTGATTCAGTTATACCTATAAGTATAGTCATTCTTTTTCAGATTCTTTTCTCATAGAGGTTATCACAGAATACTGAGTAGAGTTCCCTGTGCTAGACAGTAGGTCCTTGTTGGTGATCTATCTTATATATAGTAGTGTGTGTATGAAAAGAATGCTTTGAAACTAAACAGAAGGAGAATTCTGCAGCCCGTGTTTAAGCTGGAGAGGCGGCTGAGAAGGAGAGACTAGAAACAGAAGTGCCTGGTGAGGGGATGCTTCATGGAACAAGGTCCCGGGGGATTCAGGAGGGGATGATCTGAAGGCCAGATCCAGGATCTCACCGTGGACACTGGAGGGGCAGGCGGAAGCCAGTGAGCTTCCTGCAAGCCCGTAGTGTGTCTTCCACGTGTCCTCACCGTGCAGCGGTGCCTGGCCCACAGAGGGTGAGGTCTTGGGGGGCAGCTGGGGAGATGCAGGCAGAGCCCCGAGAGCTGAGGGTTCTGGCTCTGTCTGTGTTCATAGGCAAGGAGGCAAGACCATGTACTGAAGATGCAGGAGGTAGGGGTGGGGGCTTGGAGAGGGAGCTGCAGGTGGGGTGGCAGGGGAACCACTGAGGGAGGCGGGAGAGGAGGATGGAGAAGCAGCCGCGCTGCGCGGAAGGCCCTCCGAGGTTGGGGACCAGGAAGGCGGAGCCTACATCCACGGGATGGGGGTGCAGGGGCGCGTCTCCTCCAGGTGCGGCTGCCAGGGTGGGAAGACTTGGCCACCCAGGGTGAGGGATCCAGGTGGCAAGAGGGTGGGGCTCCTCTCAGTTTCCAGCATTGGCTTTCCAGTCGCCCATGCGAAAGCTCAGCTCCTGCCCGGTCCTTAGACAAGGAGGGCAGAGGGCAGCCCTCTGGCCTCACCCCCAGGGGATGTTGCACCCTGCAGGTAGTGACCGTGTGCTAACCCTGGCAGGCAAACATTGAGCTCATAATAATAATAAAGTAAGAAAATCAGCACGATCGCTATTTTGTTGATCTATTCTGTAAAACACACTGTACTAATTTCATGTAAAAAATACTACTTCTGTAGGAGTTCCATAGAATCGGTCTCTTTTCTTCTTCTTCTTCTTCTTTTTGGCTGAGCCATGCGGCTTGCGGGATCTTAGTTCCCCAGCCAGGGCCTGAACCCGTGCCCTCGGCAGTGAAAGCTCGGAGTCGTAACTACTGCACCGCCAGGGAATTCCCCAGCTGGTCTCACTAATTGTAGTTGTTACACTCGTGTTTGAAGATTCTAGGATAATGCCGGCTCTTTGCGGGTCGTTATCCCTAGAGATTTGCTGTTCCTTTAACGGACTTCGAGCATCCCTGAGCAACAGCTCTGGAGACAGGTCCTCTGGATTTGAATACTGACCTCACTCTCGGTGCCTGACGTGCCTGGACCAGTTACCGCGCCTCCGAGTCCACACCGCAGGATGAGGCTAAATTACGAGGTTAAGTGAACTAACGCGTGTGACGTGACGGCACCACCCCTCGCACCTGGTCAGCTCTCCAAGGTGAGCATCCGCTAACAACAAATATTCGCCTACTACGTACCATGCAGTTTAGATACATTGCCTGATTTCATACAGTGGACTAGACATTCCCTTCATTTTGTCGTCGAGGAAGCTGTGGCTCAGAGAGGACAGAGTTTGCCTTGTTGGCCGAGGGAGGGGCACAAGGGTTTATGCTCGCGGTTGCCTGGCTTGACCCAATGCGCCTGGCTGCCTGGTCTGTACCATCGCTGTGTCCCCAGAGCCCAGGACGCTGCCTGGCGCATAGGCTGAGGGTGTGAATGCTAGTCGCCTGACCCTGCCGGCTCCTTTGTTTGCTGGGCGCTGCAGTATTTGGCTTGCGTGGTACCACACCCCTCTCGTCAGCACGAACCTTCTTGTTGTTAAGCCTTTGTTTGTGTGTTGCCAATCCCCAGCCCCGGGGCTGGATGGATGTATTCACATATGCAGCAACGGAGCTCCGGCCTGTTAGAATCCAGGTAGCGCTTTCCAGAAAGATTGCTCTGAACATCCGAGGATGAAGCGTCCTGACTTTCTTCGCTTTTAAAGATTCAGGTACCAAATGCACCCTTGGCTGGCTGATCCTTCTTCTGTTGAAGTCGAGTTGATTTACAACGTTGTGTAAGTTTCTGGTGTACAGCAAAGTGATTCACTTATACACGTACCTACATTCTTTTTCATATTCTTTGCCATTACGGTTTATCCCAGGATATTCAATATAGTTCCCTGTGCTCTACAGTAGGACCTTGTTGTCCATCCATGCTATAGGTAGTAGTTTGCATCTGCTGACCCCAGACTCCCAGCCCACCCCTCCTCCAACCTCCCTCCTCCTCGGCAACCACAAGTCTGTTCTCTATGTCTCTGAGTCTGTTTCTGCTTTGCTCCTTCTTAACTAAGATCAAATGTATGAAAGTGTTTTCACGTTAGCAGCTCACCTGGAAGTGAACGTGCGGCCCGCTTCCAGGACTGTTGCTACTTTCGTTTTTGGAGGCTCGTGGCTCAGAGGACAGAGCACAGGATGTGGGTTTGAGACCCTGAGCTTCCCGGGCCTCTGCTTCCTCACTTATAAAGCTGGAGCGATGCTCTCCCCAGGGTCAGGAGAGACGACCCGTCATAAGGGCATTATCATTGCAGAGGACCATGAAAATAAAAGGGGGCATCTGGAGAGTTTATTAGCAAAAAACAGGGGTTGGAGCAGAGCCCAAGGTGCCAGTTCTAACACAGAGTTTCAAAAGAATATGCCCGAGATTCTGCTTTTGTTATCACTGAGTGATGAGCTTACGGGTAATTTCATTTCCTCGGTTTTGCCAATCTGCATTTCCTAGTTCTGCTGTTCTGAACTTTTTTTTTTTTAACTTAGTTGAGTCAGAAAAAACAAGTCATTCAAGATATCCAAGAAGAAGGTTGTACTTACACTTTGATATTTAGTTGATACTTGAGGATCATTACTGTAAATATCTGATCCTATGCAATAGATGTAGCTAGGTGATGGTATAACTAATATAAAATAACAGGATGGTTTCCATTGTTTTTTTTTTTTTTTTTTACGGGTTGTGGTTTTCCTGCCACAGTCTGATGGGTGGTTTGGCGCCTCATCCGGCCTGGCTTCTAGTGTGTGGCTTGTTCATCGGGCCTGTGAGAAACTAAGGTCCCCTGGGCTCTACCCGCTCGACTCCCAAGTTTGTATCCACTTGATTATAGTGAAACAGTTTTGCAAGTTCACTGTAAGCATGGATGATACACAGGACTACAACAGAGTCACCGAAATTCCACGTCATCTGTGACCTTTTGGTCTTCACATTTCTGGGAAATTCTTCCTGTTCTCCCGAACCTGGCCTTCCCAATTTATTTTTCAAAAGATGTCACTGTGAAATTGTTGGAGAATAGTGCACGCTCGTTGTTATTTCCGCCTCTTTTAAATTGCTCGTTCTTCAAAGTCGCCTCGTTCCAATACGACATTGCTCCTGCCTTTGGGATGGTCCAGCTACTCTTCAAATTCCGTGGGTCTGGGTCACCTGGCAGTTGAGGTCGAGAAGGATGAGCCCCGGCCGAGGTCCCCTGGGGTCCCAGGCTCGGCCGACATTCTCTCTGCTCACCCCACGTTGGCCACGAATGTTTCTATTGAACTCAATGGTCTTGAGATGTGTTTGTCCATGTACTCCTCTAAAAATAATTTTGAAAAATTGTGTTCTCTCTTGCATAATTCCTAGTGAACATTTAACATTTTTCATCAGAAGTTTAAATACTAAATTTTGAAAACGTGTAATAAATGTTACATCCCTTGTTTAAGGATTCTCAACCAGAGACCGTTTTGCCTCCCAGGGAAGCATTTGGGCAACATCTGGAGGCATTTGTGGTGGTCACATCTCTGTGTGTGTGTGTGCGCGCGTGTGCGCACGCGTGTGTGTGCGTGTGCGTGTAGGTCAGGGATGGTGCTCAACATCCTCTAAGGCAATGCGCAAGAGAGAATTAGCAGGGCAAAATGTCGACGGTGCTGAGGTTTGAGAAACTTTGATTTGAACGCACCCTAAGGAATATGAATATCATGGTGCTTTTATATTCAGCAGCGTCCATTCAGAAAACATTATCATCTTCTATAACATCGTTCTTTTCTCTTCCTGAAATTGTCTTTCCATTCTTACTCCCCACAGAATTTCATCCTGCTGAAATATCTTTATGTTTGAAAGCCTTACTAGTTACCCTGTAATTCTCTGCTACAAAACTCTGCATGTAAATTGAATTTGTTTTCAGTTCCTACAACTGTGAGCTTCGAAAGGTTAACACTTTCCTCCCATATTGAGGTAGCATTAGAAATCGATCAAACACCGTAAGTATATATTACAACATTCGATAGAGGAGTTTTATTTATTTATTTACTTTTAAAGTTTATTTGTTTTATGTATTTTATTTTTGGCTGCGTTGGGTCTTCATTGCTGCGCGCAGGCTTTCTCTAGTTGTGGCGAGCGGGGGCTACTCTTCGTTGCGGTGCGCGGGCTTCTCGTCGCGGTGGCTTCTCTTGTTGCGGAGCATGGGTTCCAGGCGTGCGGGCTTCAGTAGTTGTGGCACGCGGGCTCAGTAGTTGTGGCTCTCGGGCTTAGTTGCTCCACGGCATGTGGGATCTTCCCGGACCGGGGCTCAAACCCCTGTCCTCTGCATTGGCAGGTGGATTCTTAACCACTGAGCCACCAGGGAAGTCCTGATAGATGAGTTTTAAACACAGAAACCTCTTGGTTGAAATTCATTTCTTCACAGGATAAATTGTGGAGGGATCTTCAGGGACCTGGTAGATAGTCTTTGGTGACTTGGAGATTTTCACCTTGGGGGCCGGGTAAGACTCCGGGGGTGGAGAGGGTGCCTTTGAAGTAAGGTTGGAGAATTGCAGTTGTGAATGGGGTAGAAAATTAGAATGTGTACGATGTTTACTCAGGTAGACCAATTTTAGGAAAGAAAACATACTGACACTGAGGATTTCGAAATGGATTTTCTCAGAACTATCCATGCCCACACACCCCCTGGGAAGTCTTCATGTTATTTGTATATTGGTTGGATTTAACTCACTCGAGGTCTCCGAGTAACTTAGCAACTCTCTTCTTTTAATGATTCAGACTGTTTCTGCACACAGCTAAAGCATGTTAAAGAGAGCTAAGCCAGTGTGTATTATAAATACTTTATAAGACCAGCAAGTGGAATTTCTCACACAGCATCATTATAGCGGAGGTGGTCTAGCGCCGTAGTTGATTGTACTAGTTCCCGAATCAGACACAACATTTGTTCTATGCTCCATCATTACCAGCTGTGCAACCCGGGGGCAGATTTTTACCAGTTCTGGTCCACAGCTTTCTCACCTGTAAAGTGGGACTAAAAATAGATTTCTCATTGGGTCGTGAGATTTAAATGAGGTCATGCATGCAAAGCACTTAGTGCATGCCCCATATATGCTAAGTACTAGGTAAATATTAATTGTCACCTTTAGATATTACAGTGTTTGCCTCCAGGAAAGAGCTCTCTAGAGGAGATGGGATCATCATTTCAGCCTTATTTCTTCGATCGTGACTCTTCTGTGCCCAAGTTACCGTACTGCCCACGCTGATTTTATGGCCAACTGTAGACCTTTGCGATTCCAATTGACCGTGAGGCTCTGGAGCCGCCCACAGCAGCAGGGTGCCCTCATTGTCCCATCAGCCTCTCAAGGACAAATGTAAACCCTCTAAGAACCCTACCGAAGGGTGGCCCTCTGAATGCCTGAAGTCGTTTTTAATATTCTCAGAACATTGTCTAGGAGCTGTGTCAGGTGGATGGACAAAATTCAGAGTCTCCTATGGGGTCATGTACACAAAACCCATGTAAAGGCACGGCTCCCAGTAACAAGACAGGCACCTTAATCCTTGTATCGACAACTGTTCTATTGGGTTACACAGTTTTCATCTCAGAGGAATGGTCTCGACATTAAACTGTCCAAACAGTATTTATATCTGTGGCAGCCCTGCAAGATCACTTAACCCTGCACAGCCGTTTAAAAGTAGTTAATGACAGAAGCGGCCTGACTTGCCCCGATGAATGATGGCCCAAGTTCGACCTGGGCTGTCACGGTTTTATGGTGGAAGACGGTTTGTCCATCGTCGGCTTCAAGCACAGCAGGTGATTCGAAATGAAATGAGACGGTTTCTACAAGCAGATTGATGTGGGAATCTTACCTGCTCTTCCCTTTGACCCTTGACAAGTTGACACTGCAAAGATTGTGACTTTAAAAAATGATTGGGTGCAAATGCATTTAGGTAGATGATTTACTGGGCGCTGAAGCAGGGACGGTGCCTTTGGAGTGATGCTGGGAGGGAAGGTAATTGTTAACTTTAACGACTCATGTTTTACGTGTCTGTATCTTATTAATTGTCCTGCCAGGTGAATCTACTAGTGATCCTTGATCAAGTCGTCTATATTCTTGGTAAGAGATCGGGGACCCAACTGCCTGGTCAGACACCAGGTAACCAACGTTGAGATGAAGAGACTCAGGACTTCCCTGGTGGCGCAGTGCTTGGGAATCCGTCTGCCAATGCAGGGGACACGGGTTCGAGCCCTGGTTCGGGAAGATCCCACATGCCGCGGGGGCAACTAACCCCGTGCGCCACAACTACTGAGCCTGCGTGCCACAACTACTGAGCCCACGTGCTACAACTACTGAAGCCCGTGCGCCTAGAGCCTGTGCTCCGCAACAAGAGAAGCCACCGCGGTGAGAAGCCCGCGCACAGCAACGAAGAGTAGCCCCCGCTCGCCGCAACCAGAGAAAGCCCGTGCGCAGCGACGAAGACCCAACGCAGCCATAAATAAATAAATAAAATAAATTTATTAAAAAAACATGAAGAGGCTCTGTCTCTTATTTATGTCATAAATACTCTTACTTATGATAAATTTATCAAAAGGCACTGATTCAGTTTGTCATTTTGGTAGAAAACCCACAGCTTGCATAGGAGACAAGAAATTGTGTTCGCTTTCATGGATTCCCTTTTTTCTTTTTGGTAAATGTGGTTAAATCAAATACGGGGGGGAACACTGTGATTAGAAGGACGATAGATTCAATGTTTTGATCATCGAAGAGTTACCAGAGATACCAGGGGAAAAAAAGAAAATCCTGCATTATCAAAACTTTTTTTCTAATCCTTTGTAATCACATTTAGATTTTCACACCAGGTACTATGTAATACTTGATGTGTATGTAAAATATTATGTAATATTTTAATATGTAATAATTAAGAAAATATTTTTCACATTATTTTGACTGTACTCTTCTGACGCAGTTTCTTCTCTTAGAAGCGAAGTTGTGTCATGAATAAATGTTGTCTTACATCGAATTTAAAAATCAACCGTTTTCCAAAACAAGAATAAAAATGACAGTCAGGAAGATGATTTTTTAAAAGCGGTTATCTCAGCTCACAATTATGTAATATTTATGCCTAGATTATTTTAAATGAACTTGGCAGTAGAACTGCTGATTAATTAATGTTGGGGTTTGCATCTAAGTAGCCACACTCTTGAACATTTGCCACAGAACCTGGGCCTTTCGCTGCAGCTTTTGTGTTTCTGTCTATTCTAACCACTTTGCTTGAAATGTAATTTTGAAGATGCTAGTAAAAAATATAACAAATTCCTTATCGGTCTCCGTTTAAATTATTTACTACCCTTTGGAGCCATATCTTCATTGAACTATGTTTAAAGTATTTTGCTGGAATGTTTCTTTATGTTGTCCATCGGGTTTAATAGACGTGCCGTTTAATAAGCTCTCTACCTGTAAGGATAGACTATTTGACCTCTGTGCCCTGCCACTGGTAGACATAGTATAAGATTGCTTTGTGAAATAAAGCTGTCGGTAACATCAACAAAATAAAAAATGATCGTATTCCAATCCTCTCCGCTGAGTACCATGACAGCACTGAAATATGGAATAAAATTGAAAGTAGATTAGTTTTGGGTCTTAAGTCATGTTTTGACAAGAAATAAGAGAGGAGAACATATCTTTGAACTTTTAAAATTTTTTAATGAAAATATCATTTTGTAAGGTTCCTTCTTTCTTTATCACACCATGGCTGTATAACCTGAAAACCATCCGTTCTCTTATTGTGAGGGATATAAATACTGTTCTGTCTTTATATTAAATACCAGAAAGGAAGCTCACACAGGGCGAGATGCCTTGACACTTGTAAGTGAAGGAGTGTCATTCTAATAAAAAGGCTTATTGAAGAGGCTGGGAACTCAGTTCATTAATAAGCTACCTACTTTTAGGGTACGTAAGGCTTGTAAATGCTGTGGACGAGCAGGCTGCGCTTGCTGTAGCTTTTGTTCACCTTCTGGAACGGTTTGCATCTGAAGAGGAAGAATAAATATTTCCGGGTTGGGGAGAAAGCCTGGCTGGTGATTGCTTTTGACCTGGAGGAATTTGAAAATTGAGGCGACTTGCAGATTGTGAAATGGTTTCTTTCACCTCCGCGGTTATTTATTAATCAGGTGAAATCACTGCCGATCTGTGGCGTTGCCGCTCAGCTGAGGCTGCGGGCTGAGGACCCTGACCCTCCCCTCCAGGGATTTGTAAACACCCTGTGTCGCCAAAGGTGAGCTTGCCGAGCTCTTAGCAATGCAGCGCCCACTCGCCCTTCGTTTCATACACAGGGTGATGACAACGGGGGCAGGTTAAGCAGCGCCCCCCTTCATCTCAGAATGAACTTTTCTCTTTTCACATCTTTCCCTTTAAAACCAAGGATGCAGGGTCTCTGCGCACATCCCGGCTTCTCTGCCGGCTCTCCGTGCTCAGCGGCCTCCCCTCTGCGCAGTCAGGGCAGGGCTCGTGTCTGCGAACCTTCTCACTACGGCTTCTTAAAAAAAAATCCGGATGGACTTTTTTTTCCCCATAATAAATGCGAATTACATGGTAGCATCGGGCTAACACTGGTCAGACTCTCATGGGATTCTGTTGTTAGTTGTGAAAAAAGCAACCCTGTTGGCCTGATCTTAAATTGTCCTTGGTCAGGGGTTTTAAAAGTAAGCTGAAAAAGTAAAGACTCTGTGGGCTAAAAGTTCTGAAAAAAGTTTTCATGAGGGTTCCAACAATCTCTCCTGAGGTATTTTAAGGCTGTTACAGAGAAAACAATTTTTAAATTTTAGATGAATATGAAATATAGCTATGCGTCTTAGTTGAGGTGGATGCCACGTCTTGTGGAGGGTCCCGAAATACCACCCCTTAATTTGTTCCATTACGTGGCTTTCACCTTGACTTTGCTAAATGGTATTTGTAAACAGGACGGTGAATTACTGTGGTCATTATGCTGGTGTCATTTGTCATCACTGGTCTGGGCTTGATTCCTGAGGGTGGAAGGTTGTTGAGTGAATCACTATAGAGTCACCAATGACCAAGACCAAGTTTACATGTGTGTCTTATTCATGGTTTTTCTGTCAAATGTCAAAATCCAAGAGGATCTCTGAGCATCCTGGGAAGGGTCAGCGAGTGTGCGCGGATTCCCAGAGGGCTGGGGACGGTCACACCTGGTCACACCATGTTCCTGGTGGGTGGAGGTCACCGAGAAGAGAACAAGGCTGGGAAAGAGGGTGTCTGTGTGAGGTACCAAAACCCAGAGGTGAGGTCAATTTTAGCATTCTAGAAGATAAGTGAGAAGGGAAATATGGACAGAAAAGTAACAGTGGCGAATGAAATAGTGCCATTTGCAGAGACATGGATAGACCTAGAGACTGTCATAAAGAGTGAAGTAAGTCAGAAAGAGAAAAACAAATATATAATATCGCTTATATGTGGAATCTAGAAAAATGGTACAGATGAACTTATTTGCAAAGCAGGAACAGAGACACAGACGTAGAGAACAAACTTATGGTTACCAAGGGAGAAAGGGGGGGGGAATGGGAGGAATTGGGAGATTGGGGTTGACATATATACACTGCTGATACTATATATAAAAGAGATAACTAAGGAGAACCTGCTGTTTAGCACAGGGAACTCTACTCAATGCTCTGTGGGGACCTAAATGGGAAGGAAATCTAAAAAAGAGAGGATATATGTATACGTATAACTGGTTCACTTTGCTGTCCAGCAGAAACTAACACAACATTGTAAAGCAACTATACTCCGATAAAAATTCATTAAAAAGAAGAAAATTAACAGGAGCTGTAGTGTATGACAGGAAAGGGATGTGGACGTCGTTCCGTGGTGAAGAGCTCCCTATTCAGGCAGATGAGGGGACAGTTTTCACAGGGCACCCGTCCTGCTTTAGGAAAAGCATATGCACTTGTGTGTCAGCCCAGGGTTCAGGTATTAATTCTGCCAGCTGATGTCTGTGGTACCTTTAGCATAAGATGTGAATCTTCTGAGCATCGAGTCTTTAATCTGTCGAATGAAGAGGAGACCAGAGCGGCTGTGCTCACTGTGAATTAGACGAGATGACTGCCTCACAGGGCCCAGCTTGGGGGCTGACACCTGCCCACTGCCCCAGGAACACCGTGGCCTCCCCTCCCTCTTCCTAGTTCTGCAATAAGGATGCCAACCACTTCTTCCCCTCAGATTTCATGAGCCCGATGAGGTCCATCCCAGTCTTGTGAAGAAACGTGTTCTAGAAGTTTTTTCACCTTCCGTAAACCAAAAGTTCTCATTCCAATTGCATTTAACTCTGGTTGCTTAAGAAGTCGAGACTAAACCCTTAATGGTGTTGAATTTTAGAGATGATCTGTGTGGTGGCTTTGTAATCAAGCTGGAGTTAGCATTGTTTTTTTGTTTTTTTTGTTGTTGTTGTTGTTTGTTTTTTTGTTTTTTTTTTTGCGGTAGGCGGGCCTCTCACCGTTGTGACCGGGGCACGAACCTGCGTCCCCTGCATCGGCAGGCGGACTCTCAACCACTGCGCCACCAGGGAAGCCCTAGCATTGTTTTAAAAATCATGGGCTGAAACAGATAACCAGCAAGGACCTACTGTATAGCACAGGGAACTCTGCTCAATACTCTGTAATAACCTAAATGGGAAAAGACTTTGAAAAAGAATAGACACAGGTACACTGAAAAAGAATAGCTACATGTACACGTATAACTGAATCGCTGTGCTGTACGCCTGAAACTTACACGATACTGTAAATCAACTATACGTCAATAAAAAAACTTTTTAAAAAATGGGCCAGAGCGCTGGAAAGCTGAATCTGGTGAAGCAGGACAATCCTCTTAGAAAAATGGGTTGGAGAGACTTCCCTGGTGGCGCAGTGGTTAAGAATCCGCCTGCCGTTGCTGGGGACACGGGTTCGGTCCCTGGTCTGGGAAGCTCCCACACACCTGGAGCAACTAAGCCCTTGCACCACAACTACTGAGCCCGTGTACTGCAACTACTGAAGCCCGTGCGCCTAGAGCCCGCGCTCCACAACAAGAGAAGCCACCGCAATGAGAAGCCCGCGCACCGCAACGCAGAGTAGCCCCCACTCACCGCAACTAGGGAAAGCCCGCGCTCAGCAGCGAAGACCCAACACAGCCAAAAATAAATTTAAAAAATCCCTTATTAAAAACAAAACGAAAAGAAAAATGGGTTGGAAAGAGAAGGAGAGCTGGGAAGGCTGAGTACCTGTCCGGAGGGGTCCCCTCCACGGTGGCGCCTGGGGTCGTGTTCATTCAGCTGTAGCCTATGGGACACTTGCTGAGCCAGGACTTACTTCTGAAGTGTCATCCAGACACGATTAACCTCTTCACGACCTGCAAGTGCAGAAGCAGCAAGAGAGTTTTAAAATTCTAGTGAGGAGAGGCAACGTAAAAGTGGAAAAGAAATTTTTAACTGGTGAACAAGGACATGTGCTGTACTTGGTCAAGGGACGGGTCCTCAGCTGGGTCATAAATTCAGTTTGCCACAAGGGTCAGGATAAGAACTCCAGGGATTTAAGATCATAATTTTTTTTGGTGGGGGGGCCGCACTGCGCGGGTTGTGGCATCTTCGCTCCCCAACGAGGGATCAAACCCGGGCCCCCAGCAGTGAAAGCACCGAGTCCTCACCACTGGACTGCCAGGGAATTCCCCATAATGGTTTTGGAGGTCTTAAGTTTTTTTTAAGAATCTTCTTTATCACTGTTAAAGTCAGAGGTAACACCAACAACTTTTATTATTATTATTATTTAATGATACATATACGTGCTCCCTATATGTGTCCAGCACAATTCAATGTGATTTGTACCTATTAACTTATCTAAACTTCCAAACGCTTCCATAAGGTAAGAATGATCGTTGCTCCTAGTTCATAGATGTGGACAATGTGTTCATGCAGTAGGTGGCGGAACTGGAATTCTAAACTGGGAAGTCTGGCGGCAGAGCCCGTGACTCTTAGAATGCCTGGCATGAGGCACTGATTTGTGATTCACTCACTCCTTCATTCAATCAGTCGTTCATTACCTACCATACGCTGGTTACTGAAGGCACTGGCGACTAGAGAGAGGACCCCAAGCAGACATTGCCTTCCCAAGACGGAGGGATGGGGGGGAGACCGATATTCATCATAGTAACATTAATAATCACAAAATCGCAATCTTGGGTAAACGTACGAGGTGCTAAGAAACTCACAGTAGGAGACTCTGACTTAGCAAGGGAGAACTTCCTCGAGCAGCTGGAGCTTGAGTTGAGGACCTGCACAATGAGCACAGTTAACCAGGCGACCCGGGAGCACAGCTGGTGCCTCGAAGGCCCTGTGATGCGTGGGCTGGAAGGTGGAAGTTGAGTTTGGAGTCCCTGTTATCAACGCTTTTAGCGATGCAAAGGGTAAAGTCAAACGAAAATACCTTTGGATGAAATTTCGCAAGAACTCTGCCATGTTCCGCAAGAACTCTGCCATGTTCCGCATCTGTTGTTCCCTTGTAAAACTGAGCTTTTCCTGACCGCGTTCATTTTACTCCTTGTAGAGTACCAGGTTATATTTATGAACAAATGCATTTGAAATCATCTTTTGGAACAAAACCCTTATTCAAGAGAGGACTGCTCTAGTGTGAGTATAATTGCTTCTAAAATGTCTACTTGTAGACAGACTTGTATAAGCCATCATTAATTCTTTGTATAACTGATATATAAAATGCAGAGTTTCCATTAATGGAAAAGGAAACTCAAGCATCACACCGATAATATCAATAATATGCATTTGTAATTACATACTGCAGATAACTGTAAAAGCTACATTTTATTACATTAATAAAACTCCTGAAGCAGCCCAGCTCCGGGTAGAGGCAATATTATTAGGGCTCATGGCTTCATCAGCTAAGAGTCTGTCAAATCGCTGTTAGCTGTGGCCAACACGCAGCACGTTGGGAAAACTTTTCCCCCCATAAAATAATGATGATTTATTTTTCAAGATAAAATACTGGCTGTTGATGGAATTACACACTCCCTGAGAGCTATATGGGCATAACAAAGCAGAGATAAAAATCAAACTCAATGAGAACAAAAAACAGATTGGGAGAACTTGTCCTTCAGGCAGACGGAACAATCAGGTTCTGTCTCTGACGATGTTAAAAATAACTTCCTTCCGGGCTTCCCTGGTGGCGCAGTGGTTGGGAGTCCGCCTGCCGATGCAGGGGACGCGGGTTC
>NC_041217.1:1849583-1853533 GCF_002837175.3 Physeter macrocephalus
GACTTCGCCCCGGTCCGGGAAGATCCCACGTGCCGCAGAGCGGCTGGGCCCGTGAGCCGTGGCCGCTGAGCCTGCGCGTCCGGAGCCTGTGCTCCGCGACGGGAGAGGCCACAACAGTGAGAGGCCCGCGTACCGCAAAAAAAGAAAAAAAAAAAAGCTTCCTTCCTCAGTAAACAGCAGGTACAAGGGGGATCTCATAAAGACAGTGTTAATTTCGCGGAGGGAATGTGTACAGGGTCCCAAATGTTCCTGGGTCAATACCTTGGTCACGCTGACAGGTAAAGTGACCAGGGTGCTGGACTGTTTGGGCCAGTCGATAGCTCTTTAGGTGTCTGCCAATCGCCCATTAGGGAGGAAGACCGGGTGGCTTAGTTCCAGCAGCTTCTCAGACGCTCTAAGGATGCGTCCCCTTCCCTGGGTAGAAACGGGAGGCAGTGGCTTCATTTCCAGCTGGACCAGGGAGGCTTCCAGATCAGGAAAGAGCTGGGATATGTTCAAAACAACGTAGAGGCAGCGGAGAATTCTGTGCTACCTGGACTGCAAAAGTGTTGGCAGAAACAGACGACACTGCTGCAAACTAAGCCAACGAAGCGACTACAGGCTACAGGGCTTCCCCGGTGGCGCAGTGGTTAGGAATCTGCCTGCCAATGCAGGGGACATGGGTTCCAGCCCTGGTCCGGGAAGATCCCACGTGCCGCGGAGCAACTAAGCCCGAGAAACACAACTACTGAGCCCGTGCGCCACAACCACTGAACCTGCGTGCCTAGAGCGCGTGCTCCACAACAAGAGAAGCCACCGCAGTGAGAAGCCCGCGCACCACAACGAAGAGTAGCCCCTGCTCGCCGCAACTAGAGAAAGCCGGCGCGCAGCAATGAAGACCCAACGCACCACAGAAAGAAAAAAAAAAAAAAAAGAGAGACTACAAGCTCCAGATCGTCATCTGACCCAAATTCAGCTCTGGGAGGATTTGAGGGGTTAACCAGGGAGGTGTCAAAGCATAATGTCTGTTGGAAATACCACCCAGAACTCCCAATGAGCCTTTCCCATTGATTAACTTTGAAACGCAATCCAAACATTCTCGGCTGCAGGGCAAAGTTGATGGAGGGTTTTCTTTTTTTCTTTCAATACACAACCAGTTTTGAACTAAAAATCCACATTTCTTTCTGAATGTCACATTCTAATCATCCTCCCAGAACTCTCCCTTTCTTCCATTTTACAGATTTTTGTGATCTAGCACAAACAATGAGATTGATCTGCTGCGTGTGTGGTCTACACAGGGGTAGGTGGACGGGCTTCAGAGTCAGGATTTTTGTGTGCATGTGTTTTTTTCCAGGAAGAGGGTCCAGGGCCAGAGGGTCTGTGAGCTCCCCTCCCCACATGTAAAAAGCATGACTACCACACGGACACAGCATGTAACACAGGTCTGCGTTCCTGTCCCTGGGATGTCTTTCCTTATAAGGCTGAGATGTGGCAGCATAGACACCAGCCTGCAGCTGCCCCATTTCCCTGACCTGAGAGAACTCTCAAGGGCAAACATAATGATAGGAGATCCCATCAGTAACCTTGCTTTGGCTTGGATAGATTGTGGATATGGGTCCCATCAAACCTCCCTAAAATAGCCCTGGAGGAGGAGAGCAAGACTGAAGGAGCAGTCCTGGACTTTAAGGTCACAGACATTGAAAGACAGTAGCTGGGTGTCCTTTTCTTAGGGCGTTGAGCACCATGCCAGGAAGGTGCAAAGCTCAATCATTGCTTGAATCAAAAGCACTTACATTGAGCTTCCCTGGTGGCGCAGTGGTTAAGAATCCGCCTGCCAAGGCAGGGGACGCGGGTTCGAGCCCCGGTCCGGGAAGATGCCACATGCCGCGGAGCGACTAAGCCCGTGCGCCACAACTACTGAAGCCTGCGCTCTAGAGCCCGCGAGCCACAACTACTGAGCCCGTGTGCCACAACTACTGAAACCCGTGCGCCTAGAGCCTGTGATCTGCAACAAGGGAAGCCACCGCAGTGAGAAGCCTGCAAACCGCAATGAAGAGTAGCCCCCACTCGCCGCAATTAGAGAAAAGCCCGCGCGCAGCAACGGAGACCCGGTGCAGCCAAAAATAAATAAATTTTTAAAAATTATTTTTAAAAAGCACTTACATTTACATAGTATAAAATCGAATATAATTTCCCAAGCTATGACTAATACTTGATTTTACTACAAAGTATCGTTATTTAAAGACTATGTAAGCTGCCTTAAGAAATTACTTCTTCCAAAGAGGAAAAGACTTTCGTTTCTTTGAAACAACACCGAAAGCTCTCTTTCAGTTCTTCCACACCTTGGGGGATTAAAAATAACAGAAAAACGGGAAGTTGTCTTATGCATGTAGATTCAGAGGATTTTTATTTTGCTAATTAAGTATCACTTTCATTTTCTGTGAAAGTATGAGAAGCATGGATCTTTGCTTGCAAATTCTTAACCAGATGCACACTGGATAACCTTTTCTACTTTAAACATATCTAGCCAATATAAACGTTTTAAGTAGCAAACGCTGGGTCTTCATATGGCTGAGTACGATGAAATTTCTCAAGATAAACTCACGTGTTTAATGGTATATGTAATGTGATACCTGTATTTCTTAGTGATGAAATGAAGCCTGTGCTTATGTCTTAAAAAGCAACCATTCGGTGGGCTTTAGATGAAATATATTTTGCCTATCATTTTCACTCCTTTTAAAAGTTTCCATAAAATTAATAATTATTAGGTGACAGACAGCAAATGTGCACAGTTTCAGGCTGTTCTATGTGGGAGAGGATGATGGATAGGAAGGGCCTGGTGGCATCTGACAAATGTCATCAGACATAATGCAAATTTTGTGGGTGGACTAGAATATGAGAAGTATCTGCCCGCCTGTTTTGGTTCATTTTTCACAGTTCAGTTTAAACTGTGAGACTCCCTTGAAATAGAAAATAATCTCCTGGGCAAAACAGGAACAAAGTGTTTACAGTGTAAGTCCAGGTTCTCTCTGATAATAAGTAACTTTAGAAGGTCTATTAGTTGATCAATTAAGTAACCAATTGATTAGTATTTATGGAGCATCTATTTTTTGCTTAGTGTTTCCATTAAGTGTTGAGAGGAACATGAGACAAAGTTAATGCATAATTTCTTAGTTATATTCATGTTACCTTTTGTGCCTTAATGTGTGTGTGTGTGGCGGAGGGGGGAGGTTAGGGTGGAGGAGAAAGGGTCCTAGTGGGAGTCATGGATAAGAAGGGGTATCTAAAAGCAATTTGTTAAGTGTTTTAACGTAAACACTTCTCTCTCACTTTCTGAAGAATCTCTGATGGAAAAGGACTAAATGCAACTCCCTTCATCTGGCTGCCCCTCACTTCCTATGAGGCCAGGTGCTTGAGACACTTTTATAAAATGTTTTCATTCAATCCAAGTTGGTCCAGATGGGCCAAGGTTTGAGCGGCCCTTAGGTTGCTAGTTTGACTTTCTCGTTCTCAAGGGTGATGTTTGCGTGTTTTTTCCCCTCTGCCTTAAGGGAAAGAAGGTGTCAAAAAGACTTGTCAACCATGCAGACCTTCTGGGAGCACACGGCCTGTTGGGGTGCAGGGTGGTCTTTTGGGACAAAGGTGGGGCTCAAGCACTAGAGCAGGTTAGGACTGGGGGCCCTTCTGAGCATTGCATTCACTTCCAACAACACTGTAGGAGTCTGTGTCTAGGGGATGAGTTTTAAATACTCCAGGTGAGATGGGGGCTGAGGAAGTCTGACTCAACCAAGATGGAATCTACTACACTTTGGGCTGTAGTTCCCACAGGAGAAGAGAGATATTTCTGGAAACTTCTTATTCTGTGTAGTTTCAGGGTTTTGACACGGTGTCTGTTTATATAGTTTATATATATACATTTAGTTTATAGTTTATATATATAGCTTATATATATATATATTCTCCCAGTTTTA
>NC_041217.1:1859635-1865581 GCF_002837175.3 Physeter macrocephalus
AGCCTGCGCTCTAGAGCCCGCGAGCCACAACTACTGAGCCCGTGTGCCACAACTACTGAAACCCGTGCGCCTAGAGCCTGTGATCTGCAACAAGGGAAGCCACCGCAGTGAGAAGCCTGCAAACCGCAATGAAGAGTAGCCCCCACTCGCCGCAATTAGAGAAAAGCCCGCGCGCAGCAACGGAGACCCGGTGCAGCCAAAAATAAATAAATTTTTAAAAATTATTTTTAAAAAGCACTTACATTTACATAGTATAAAATCGAATATAATTTCCCAAGCTATGACTAATACTTGATTTTACTACAAAGTATCGTTATTTAAAGACTATGTAAGCTGCCTTAAGAAATTACTTCTTCCAAAGAGGAAAAGACTTTCGTTTCTTTGAAACAACACCGAAAGCTCTCTTTCAGTTCTTCCACACCTTGGGGGATTAAAAATAACAGAAAAACGGGAAGTTGTCTTATGCATGTAGATTCAGAGGATTTTTATTTTGCTAATTAAGTATCACTTTCATTTTCTGTGAAAGTATGAGAAGCATGGATCTTTGCTTGCAAATTCTTAACCAGATGCACACTGGATAACCTTTTCTACTTTAAACATATCTAGCCAATATAAACGTTTTAAGTAGCAAACGCTGGGTCTTCATATGGCTGAGTACGATGAAATTTCTCAAGATAAACTCACGTGTTTAATGGTATATGTAATGTGATACCTGTATTTCTTAGTGATGAAATGAAGCCTGTGCTTATGTCTTAAAAAGCAACCATTCGGTGGGCTTTAGATGAAATATATTTTGCCTATCATTTTCACTCCTTTTAAAAGTTTCCATAAAATTAATAATTATTAGGTGACAGACAGCAAATGTGCAGAGTTTCAGGCTGTTCTATGTGGGAGAGGATGATGGATAGGAAGGGCCTGGTGGCATCTGACAAATGTCATCAGACATAATGCAAATTTTGTGGGTGGACTAGAATATGAGAAGTATCTGCCCGCCTGTTTTGGTTCATTTTTCACAGTTCAGTTTAAACTGTGAGACTCCCTTGAAATAGAAAATAATCTCCTGGGCAAAACAGGAACAAAGTGTTTACAGTGTAAGTCCAGGTTCTCTCTGATAATAAGTAACTTTAGAAGGTCTATTAGTTGATCAATTAAGTAACCAATTGATTAGTATTTATGGAGCATCTATTTTTTGCTTAGTGTTTCCATTAAGTGTTGAGAGGAACATGAGACAAAGTTAATGCATAATTTCTTAGTTATATTCATGTTACCTTTTGTGCCTTAATGTGTGTGTGTGTGGCGGAGGGGGGAGGTTAGGGTGGAGGAGAAAGGGTCCTAGTGGGAGTCATGGATGAGAAGGGGTATCTAAAAGCAATTTGTTAAGTGTTTTAACGTAAACACTTCTCTCTCACTTTCTGAAGAATCTCTGATGGAAAAGGACTAAATGCAACTCCCTTCATCTGGCTGCCCCTCACTTCCTATGAGGCCAGGTGCTTGAGACACTTTTATAAAATGTTTTCATTCAATCCAAGTTGGTCCAGATGGGCCAAGGTTTGAGCGGCCCTTAGGTTGCTAGTTTGACTTTCTCGTTCTCAAGGGTGATGTTTGCGTGTTTTTTCCCCTCTGCCTTAAGGGAAAGAAGGTGTCAAAAAGACTTGTCAACCATGCAGACCTTCTGGGAGCACACGGCCTGTTGGGGTGCAGGGTGGTCTTTTGGGACAAAGGTGGGGCTCAAGCACTAGAGCAGGTTAGGACTGGGGGCCCTTCTGAGCATTGCATTCACTTCCAACAACACTGTAGGAGTCTGTGTCTAGGGGATGAGTTTTAAATACTCCAGGTGAGATGGGGGCTGAGGAAGTCTGACTCAACCAAGATGGAATCTACTACACTTTGGGCTGTAGTTCCCACAGGAGAAGAGAGATATTTCTGGAAACTTCTTATTCTGTGTAGTTTCAGGGTTTTGACACGGTGTCTGTTTATATAGTTTATATATATACATTTAGTTTATAGTTTATATATATAGCTTATATATATATATATATTCTCCCAGTTTTATTGGGATGTAATTGACACACAGCACTGTATAAGTTTAAGGTGCACAGCATAACGATTTGACTCACATACGTCAAGAAAATATTACCACAGTAAGTTTAGTGAACATCCTTCATCACACATAGATACAAAATTAAAGAAATCGAAAAAAAGTTAATTTTTTTGTGATGAGATCTCTTAGGATTTACTCTCAACAACTTTCATTTATAACGTACAGCAGTGTTAACTACATTTATCATATTGTACATGACACCCCTAGTACTTATTTATCTTATAACTGGAAGTTTGTACCTTTCTCTTTTTTTGGTAGGAATATAGGAGATTTTTTATTCCTTTTTTTTTCCCACTGGCCTTTTGCTTTCAAATGCTCTATAATAAATCAGATTACTTTCATAATAATTGATATATTTTAAAGTGTTCTGTTTCCTCCAAATTCCAGAGATCTTTTTATTTATTTATTATTTTAAAAAATGTATTTCTTTTAAAATTTATTTATTTATTTATTTATTCTTGGCTGCGTTGGGTCTCCGTTGCTGCGCGCGGGCTTTCTCTAGTTGCGGCGAGCGGGGGCTACTCTGCGTTGCGGTGCACGGGCTTCTCGTTGCGGTGGCTTCTCTTGTTGCGGAGCACGGGCTCTAGGTGCACGGGCTTCAGTAGTTGTGCCACGTGGGCTCAGTAGTTGTGGCTCTCGGGCTTAGTTGCTCCACGGCATGTGGGATCTTCCTGGACCAGGGCTCAAACCTGTGTCCCCTGCATTGGCAGGCGGCTTCTTAACCACTGCACCACCAGGGAAGTCCCTGTTCATTTATTTTTAATTGAAGTAGAGTTGATATATAATGCTGTGTTAGTTTCAGGTGTACAACAAAGTATAACTATACATACATATCTATTTTTTTTCAGATTCTTTTCTTTATCTCTTATTACAAAATATTGAGTATAGTTCCCTGTACTATATGGTAGGTCCTTCTTGTGGAAGTTTGTACCTTTTGACCACCTTCATCCAATCCCCCTTTTCCCACCCCGTGCCTCTGGTAACCACATATCTGATCTCTTTTTCTATGAGTTTGTGTGTTTGTCTTTGAAGTATAATTGACCTATAACACTATGTGAGTTCCTGTTACACAACATAGTGATTCAATATTTCTACACATTTCAAATCGATCACCATGATAAATCTAGTTACTATCTGTCACTGTACAAAGATATTACATAGTTCTTGACTATGTTCCCCACCCTGTACATTTCATCCCTGTGACTCATTTATTTTGCAGCTGGAAGTTTGTACCTCGTCATCTCCCTCACCTATTTCTCTCCTCCACTATGGCAACCACTTGTTTGTTCTCTGTATCTGTAACTCTGTTTCTATTTTGTTATGTTTATTTGTTGTTTTTAAGATTCCACATATAATTGAAATCATACAGTATTTGTCTGCCTGATGTATTTCGCTTAGCATAATACCCTCTAGGTCCATCTATGTTGCTGCAAATGTCAATTTCATTCCTTTTTATGGCTGAGTAATATTCCATTGTGTGTGTGTGTGTGTGTGTGTGTGTGTACACATATATCTATCTCACATCTTCTTTATCCATTCATCTATTGATTGTTCACCTAGATATTTAAAGCATTCTTTTTTTTAACTCAGTGGATTTACGAAATTCACAAATGGCAGTTAGGGTCTGCTTCCTCTTCATTCTCTGAAAAAAATTCTTATGCTGCATCTTGACTTATCCCAGTTTTAGGTGACCTATTCTGTATATTAGATGGTTTAAATCACTAATTCCCAACATGTAATCCTAGAAATAAAAGTTCCACAGCATGTTAATGAGCCTTGTTTGGATACAGGTTTCACATGCAAATTTGAGAAATGCTGGGCTACACCCATTCCTTTTTATGGCTGAGTAATATTCCATTGTGTGTGTGTGTGTGTGTGTGTGTGTGTGTACATATATCTATCTCACATCTTCTTTATCCATTCATCTATTGATTGTTCACCTAGATATTTAAAGCATTCTTTTTTTTAACTCAGTGGATTTACGAAATTCACAAATGGCAGTTAGGGTCTGCTTCCTCTTCATTCTCTGAAAAAAATTCTTATGCTGCATCTTGACTTATCCCAGTTTTAGGTGACCTATTCTGTATATTAGATGGTTTAAATCACTAATTCCCAACATGTAATCCTAGAAATAAAAGTTCCACAGCATGTTAATGAGCCTTGTTTGGATACAGGTTTCACATGCAAATTTGAGAAATGCTGGGCTACACCAAGTTCTGCAGGTGTCTTGATTGAGAGCCTTAATGTGATCTGTACCAAGGGGCGAAGGAGCGGGGTTTCCCAGGTGCCCTGGCCGATCTTCTTTCCACCGATGATCTTGCAGGACTGGCGTCCGAAGAACCACACCTCGGGAAACACGCGTTTATGTATTTGTTCATGTTTGAAAAGACTTTATCAGAGGAAAAGTGGGAAAGGTCTACAGAAGAAGAGTGGATCTAGGAAAGGCAAAACTGTAAAGGGGCTTAATTTGCAGGTGATGGGCATGAAAGGGTGCATCATTTTGGAAAACCCCTTTTAATTATATATTTTATCTTTCGTTCACCCCAAAATAACCTAAAACCAAAAAGGCAACAGGTCGGTCTAAGGTAGTGAATGAACATAGTCTAAGAAAATGCATTTTACAACAATTTTTAGAAAGTGCCTTTAGGATTACAAATTGGTGAAAATATAAAGAGGCATCTAAAATAACGCACATTCTCAGGCACCATTTAAAATAAGGATCTCATTAAGATTCATGTTCTGAAAACGTTGCATTTCTAAAGTAGGCTTGGTGGCCCTTTATGTGTAATTTAATAACGGAAACCATAACAAAAATAATGTGTGGATAGGACGAGCTTATCCTCTTGAATGCACAAATTAGGTCATCGTCAAGCAGTTTTATTTAATGGGAATCCCCGTGAGGTGCTTACTTAAGAGATAAATGGCCCTTCTCCTGGTAGAAAAGACTGCTGGAAAGGACGTTCCCCTCGGTTTCACCCAGGAATGGGAGCGTGCAGGGAAACTGGCAGCATGCTCGTCCCCGACGTGGAGCGGGTGCGCGTGTGCTGACCAAGGCCCACCTACACGTCCCCACCCCGCAGCCTGGGCGGGGCCGGACTGTTGGAAGGAAGGCCCCTTCCCCCTTGCTCCCTGCTCTGAGGCTCCAGCCGGAGGAGTCTGGGGGTCTCCCGCGGGCCTCTGATTTGGGGGCTTATTAATAGAAGTCCATATGGGACCATCGATTAAAAAATAAAACCGAACCAAGAACACCAAGTGTCTCCAAAATATAAGAATTTTAACTGATGAGGGTCACAGTACAAAGGACACTGAAGTTCTAACCCAGACCCCCCGCGGGCGAGGGGCGTCCGCCCGGGGCAGAAGGTGCTGGGAACCCCCTGGGGACCCACTCAAGCCCCTTTCTCTGCTCCGAGCCCGGGAGGCCGGGTGGACTCGCTGGTGGACTCTGCCTTGAACCTCCTCTGGAGCAGGCACAACCTTTCTAATAGGTGCCATGGTCAGGATGGTCATTCTTGGAAGGTGTAAATGAAAATCGCCCTCAAAATAGCGCTGCCGCCGCGGCTGTGTACCTCGCGGCTCTTCGCTGTGTGAATGCAATTCTTCTAGGCGAGGGAGGCTCGGAGAAGCCTGTGCTCATTTTTGGTTTTCCTTTGGCGAAAGCTCGCCCCCCGCCCCGTCCCCCGGGGAGCCCCGCGGCACCGCGCGCCGGCCGGCCCTGCGCTCCGGGCTCGTTCCCCGCAACGCTGGCTGGGCTGCCGGCGGGGGCGCGCGGGGCTGTGGGCGGGGCTGTGGGCGGGGGCGCGGGGGCGCGGGGGCGCGGGGGCGCGGGGGCGCGGGGGCGCGGGGGC